>NC_045174.1:6095603-6120398 GCF_900700415.2 Clupea harengus | reverse complement strand
TCTTTGGAAAGGTCCCCTGAATCCTGTTTGTGCTGCCACAGGACGGGTTGCCAACCTGTGATTAGAACTCCTGCACATTAACCTGGAGGGCCTGGCAGAGAGGGAGGTATAAATCTAGCAACTGGGTCAGGTCAATAATTATTGTGGCCTTGATTATGCCAGTGTGTGCTCTTTTAGTACAGAGAGAGAGAACGCTGTGATCGCCACCCGTTGTGTTGGTCATTGTTGACTTAGACAGGCCTAGCTGAGGAAGGAGCTGAAGCCCCCCTTTGAAGAACCATCTTACTGTGCTGAACCCACTTTGAAAACTATTATCATTATCAGGCCTATTATTATTATCATTATTGTTGCTATATCCATCACTCCTTTGTTGTTTTTAAGATTGTAATATAGTAAGTTGCTTTGGATGAGATGGCTTCATGTCCAGGAGTAAACAAACACTCCAGAGTATGCCATGCATGTCACATTGGCAAACAAACACACACCCCTTACCGGCACCCATGCTGTCACGCAATCCAGTCATTTTGTGCTCCCAGCAATGAGAACCAGAAACAGAGTTGGCCGTGGCCCACGCCAGGAAGTCACCCAGAGTTCAGTGGTGTCTTAACAAACAGTCTGCTGCGACCCCCAACACCTACACTGTTAAACAGACCAGAGACGGCCGCTGCCAAGCTCTCGCGCACACAAAGGCATTCCAGTGGCACGGCAACAATGCGTTGTAGCTGCAGGACGAGAGGTCTCTCTTCCTGGGTGTCTGTCTTCCTGCTGATTGTTGGGCTACCTGTGCATCTGTTCTCTTCTCATGGCGCTCATGACCTGTGCTTTGGGCCAGAGCCCTGGCTGGAATGTGGTCCTGCTTGGAAGCCAAAGTAATTACTTGACAGATAAAAGTCGTAATATAATTAGACAAGTCCCTTAGACCGTGTTTCATGGCGTAGTGTGGCACTCCTATCAGATGATCAGATACTGGAGGCCACTGGAAGAAAGTGGGTGCTTGTGCCTGCCAGCTTTCCCAAATAAATCTAAACTTCATGTGGTATGTTCTTGACTGATCTTTTCCACTTGACCAAGATGGAGCTCAGCACCCTCATAATGAATGTTGAGAGGCACGGTGCTGGAGTGGATGGTGAATGCCAATGCAGTTAGTGGCGCCTCCTGTAGGGTGGGCAGAAAAAAGATTCACTAGTCACGATTGCAGTTGTGTTGAATTGTAATGGAATCCCATTGACAACACAGAGTGAGGAGAGTCAAGGAAGCAATGCAAAAGCCCCCTAATGTTCAGATGCCACCCGTGCTTTTCTTTAGATGGTGCCAAGCTACTAAGTTATCAAAATTGCAGTACATATTGAGTTGGCACCCAAATATGGCATCAATACCAGATGGGAGGGTCTCTGTGGATTCCCACACCTAATGGGCCTGCAGGGCACGGCGAGTAGTGAGGGAACGCTCTGGTACTGCCAAACCATACAGTGGGACCCCTTTGATGTGGGGCTGCACCACCCGAGGGAAAGAGGCCTAATACAGATCACCAGTTTGCAGTTCTCTCGCTTTTCCTTCTTTTTTTTTCTTCTTCTGCTCATTCCGTCTGTCAGCCTGCTGTGTGTGTGCGTGCGTGTGTGTGTCAGCGTGTCTGAGGAGGGCTTAGAGTGCCTGGCTGTGTGTGAGACCCTCTTTGCATTATTACATAACAGGCTCACAAAGTGTGTGTTTTTTGTCTGTGGGGGCAGGCTTCCCCCCCACTCTTTCCTCTATAGAGCTTCGAGTGGCAGTTGTTCTGTCCATGCTGTCTGGGCTAATCTGCAGGGGCCTCTCCATTCTCTGTGGCCACGGCAGCTGCTGAGTGCAGGGGCCCCGAGCAGGCAGGCAGGCAGGCAGGCAGGCACGCTGCAGTGCGCTCTGGGTATGGGGCTGTGCATTTCACACAGCAGCCCAGATGTATGTGCTCATTGTTCTGCACTAGGCGAGTACAGGGCTGGCTGATGTCAGTTATCTGAGAGAGAGAGTGTGGTGTGTGTGCGTGTGTGTGCGTGCGCGTGCATGAGAGTGGGTGGGAGAGTATGTGAACTTGGACTCACAGTCCCCTAGCAGTTGTTTCAACCAACTGTAGATATCTGAAGCTCATATCGTCCTCCCTTTGTCCTGCCAGTGTACCCCCAGGGTTCTGGTTAAGCCGTGGAGGGGCAGGGGCAGGGGCAGGGGCACGATCAGGGTGGCTGCATGTTAATGAGTGATTAATGAGATGCTCCCAGGCTCCGCTGCGCTGCATCATGCCCTCTCCTCGCCCCCCTGGCAGGACGGTCCCTCCCGCTGGGGTGGCGCAGCGCGGCCTGCATTGTGCTTTCACACGGAGCACAGGGCACATTGTTCACCACAACTTCTCCACAAAAAGAGAGACGGAAGAAAACCCTGCAAAGCAGATATTCTGTTCCCATGGCAACCAGGCCTTGGCTTTAACATTAAAGGAAAGCCATACCCTAAAGGAAACTGAAGCTTAAACACTTTTAGAAAAGTATTTATTATGGTCATTTTTTGGGGGGGGGGGGGGGGGTTATTGTAAGTGTAAGTGTTACTGTTAACATGTCAGTCTACTTCTACTTCTCATCATTACATTGTGTGTGTCTGTCTGTCTGTCTGTCTGTCTGTCTGTCTAACATGTCAGTCTATTTGTACTACTCATCATTAAATTGCTCCTTGTGTGATTGTTTTGAATTGGGAGTTTAGAGAGACTCCGAGTCCTCAAATTGGTTTTGGATTTGGTTTGTTTTGGACATTGTAATTCCCATATATATTCTATGGGAACATCACTATGACTAGAAATGCTAGAAAAGTTTCTCACAGAATAACATATTCCTCATCAAACAAAATGACAGTGCATCACAGTGATTAGCATTTGAACAGTCTAACATTGGTTTGGGGTGTGGCTGTGTTTTCTGCTGTGCTTGAGGTTAGTCCTCATAGTAAAGGTTGGGACAAGAAACCACCCTCCCAGCTGTTCCTCATACAGGCTGTGGGTTCTGTCAAGGGAGGAAGGCGCCTCACCACTTAAACAGAATGTAGCTCCATGTTCTCTCCAGAGGATTTGGCACTTCACTTTAACCGTATGCATGGAAACTTTCAGTCTTAAGAGAAGTTGGAGTCAGTCCTTCAGTGTTTTGTTTTTCTCAAGATTTGTTTATGAATTTGGCTCTGCATTATACCCCAAGCTCTTGCTAGTTAATATGTAACATTCTTAGAAATGCACTTCAATACGTATTTATTGATCTGTGTCGTCTCTTTTTCTTTCCCTCACTCACAGAAACTTCAGAACTTCCACAGCCTGAGCTGCCCTGGGATCAGTGGGGATGATTTGACCCCTGTGACCCCTCTGCCACCCTCTCTCAGCAGTATCCTCCAGTACCAGACTGCCTTGGCCTCTGTGTGCCATGAGAGCGGGGAGCCTCTTCGCAGCTCACAGGGGGAGTGCCATGTGGAGGACGACTCCTCTGCAGATGAGCAGGACGCAGATCCACCTGGCTGTGGGGACCTGAACTCAGGGACAACCAATGGGAAGGAGTGTGAGCCCTTGTGGGTGGGCTTGTGTAAAAGTAGGCGTGATATATTTCAGCTGGGTGGAGAACTGGACATTGAGCAAATTGAGAGGAACTGACGAGAAGAAACTGAGGTTTTCCTTTGACCAAGAGGGCCCTTGGACAGTCAAAGACTCATTGGCAATGAGTAAATGGGCCCGTGGGGACTTTAACACTTGAATGTGCAGGACTTGACTCTTGAGGTTGGGGTAGTAAAATGCATTAGCCAGGAGTTTAGCTGTGTTCCTGCCTTGGCTGTGTGTTGTGACTTTTAGGGACCAGGGGCTTGTTTTACTCTTCTCTTCTGGGGGCAGGTGAAGGGAGCTGATTAAGTGTGGGATATGCAGGCCCATCTATGTAAAGGCTGGTCGTGTGTGTGTGTGTGTGTGTGAGAGAAAGAGCATGTGTGTGTGTCTTTGGAGACCCCTCTAGCTTCCAGCAGTCATGGCCAGAAGCTTTCCAGGAGTTCTTCTAAAATGTGTCTGGTTTGAAAGGGGATGTGTACATTTGATCTGATGTTCCTGATGTGTCTGGTTTGAAAGGGGATGTGTACATCTGATCTGATGTTCCTGATGTGTCTGGTTTGAAAGGGGATGTGTACATTTGATCTGATGTTCCTGATGTGTCTGGTTTGAAAGGGGATGTGTACATTTGATCTGATGTTCCTGATGTGTCTGGTTTGAAAGGGGATGTGTACATTTGATCTGATGTTCCTGATGTGTCTGGTTTGAAAGGGGATGTGTACATTTGATCTGATGTTCCTGATGTGTCTGGTTTGAAAGGGGATGTGTACATTTGATCTGATGTTCCTAATGTTTCCCGCAGTGAGGGAGTCCAGGTAAGAGCACAGGAATTTTCCTTAAATCAGAAAGTTAGGCCTAAGTGAAAACCAGCACATCTACTGACCCATCAGTGTGAAGTGGTTCCTTCCTTTATGGTGTGTTTGTGTGTGTGTGTGTGCCCACGTGCCCACTCTGACGGCCTCCTTTAGCCTGAACAGCTTGCATACTGGGTGTGGAGAGAATGAGAGAAATGACGAGAGAGTTAGATGATGAGCTTTCTGGAGAAATCTGTTGACCTAGCACTGAGATTATTTGATGTGATTGTCAGAAAATAAGATTCATGTAGGCATCTAAGCATACACACAGGCATACAAACACATTTGTGTGCAAAATAAATGGTCTTCACATTTCACCCATAATATCAGGCTGTCTTATCATTCACCTCCACTGTTGGAACAAGCTAATAGAGTTTATTTTCTTTTCTAAATACAGTTTATAACATCAAAGTAAAGTGTACATGTATATTGTTACATAATAAACACGATTTTAAATGTGTTTGTAAAACGGCCTGTTTTGTATGTTGACTTTGATGGGAAAGTATTCATTTGGTTTCCTTCTAGGAGCTGTTTGGCATTCTGAGTCCATCATTTGGGTTTGGTTATAATCTAAGGCCTGTTTTAGTCTTGTTCACATGCCCAAATGCTTAAACTATGTTGAAAATGTAAGACATGACCCAATTAAGAGATTTATATTTGTCTATGGCCATCTGGTCATCATGGACCGCATGGCATCATGCTTGCACATTCTGAATCCATATAGCCTTGACCACTTTGTATGCAGACCACAGGCCTTGAAATGAGCTCTTTACCAACGGAAGACGACATGATCATTTGACAGATCTTTTTAAGGTGCAGTTGCAGGCCTAGAAGCAAATGCCAAAAACTGCTAACTGCACCCTTCAAACCAGTCATGACCCTTTTGCCATCGGCTCAAGTGGAGAATTGGGGGAAAATGGCTGCCCAGTTATCCCTGAGGGTAGGTTGTCTACGATCATTGTTAGTATCATGGCTTAAAGGGCAAAATTGTTGCAATCACCTGTTCCATTCCCAAAGTTAATGTGTTTGGTTTTCAGACCTTTGGGGTATTCTGAACTGTGGACGGTTGGTAATTATCCAATTCTTTTGGTCCTGTGAAATTCTTTTAGTCCAGTTTTAAGATGATTTGCATGGACTTGGGACCAAGCTCGATGTTCTTAATGAGTTCATTCATTTTCAGTGTCAGTCTCAATAGGAATTGCAGGTAAGCCCTTACCACAGCAATTATGAATCCTTTGAGTTTTTTTTTTTTTTCCTCAATAAAGTTTCAAATTTGTCTCTACTTCTCGAACTTAGATGGTCTATTGTTCACGATAGAGAGACATTTGATTGTTCAGTTGACTTTAAATAATGCAAGATTTCCCTGCTCACATCTCTCTCTGTTCACTAGTGAACAAAGGGGCTTTCTCTCATTAGCAGCACCCGAGCGGGAGCTAGCCTGAATATGGGCCATGTGTCAGGGCCCCCCCCCCCCCTCCGTCTGTCTCCTCCTCTGTCTGTCCCTCTCCTTTGCTTATATTCCTCTGTGTTCACTTCTCCTTGCTCCTCTCAGTCTCTCCCTCAGCTCCTCTCTTCCCCCTTCACGTTTGCCCTGTGTAGCCATCTGAACGTTTATCGGCGTGACTCAAGGCTGTTGCATATCGTGGTCCTGACTTGCCAGCCTGTCAGTCATGAGTCCTTTGTGCGTGAGTGTCTCCAGGGCGTGTGGGGGCCTGATGAGTGAGGAACAGCAGGCACGTGGAATGAGCACAGGAGGACATGTGCAGCCAAATGGCCGAGGCGTTGAGCTGAGTCTCTGGTGGCGTAGAGTGCCAGGAAGGTCTGTCTTGGGAGTGAGGACAGGATGTTTCATGTAATGGGTATGCTTCATTGACACACTTTCTTCCAGTCATTTTACAGGGACAGTCATACTGGGCCAACAGTTTAAGATTTAAAAGTGTGTTTTTCTACGTTCAATCATTAGACCGAATTAGGAGGTCCCATTGAGGAAGTTAGTGTACCAACATTAACTTAACGCTGCTGCTGCTGCTGCTGCTGCTGCTGCTGAGCACACGCAACTCTCTCAACACTTAGAGCTGAACACAAGACCCTGACTCCTCCATCATGTGCTGTGGTGGGGTGGGGTAGGGTGGGGTGGGGTGGTGCAGTGCTGTGGATTTGGGAGTCTGCCTCTCATCTCTGTGGTGAACACATGCAGTCTCAGGCTTTTCACTGAAATCCAACTCCCAAGGTCTTTCTTGTGAGCCGCTCGTTCCCTGGGCGACCAGACTCGCAGGGCACACACACACACACACACACACGGAGGTCTGGCTCAAGAGGAGATGGGAGTCTTTTGTAGATGAAAGAGAGTGCCATATGGTCAGTGCCATGCCAAGGTCAGTGGGAAGACGTGCTGGAGTTGGAGGAGTCAGTCTATCATTAAACATTTATGATGAATAAGAGGCTATAATGCTTGGTCATCGGGGCATGGCATGACGCTTATTAGCTGAAGAATGGTTTGGTTGTGTGTGTTTGTTCTCAGTTAAATAGTTTTCAGTCCTGCCTTAATTTTGCTCTAGTGAGAGAATGATCAGTCTGAAAATCTTGATGTTCCATTGTCTGAACTGAAGCCAATTAGATAATAAATGTAAGAAAATATGCCACGTGAAAAGTGAGTCCAGACATCTGACTGCAGCTCATTCTTTGTAGCTACGCTATGGGAACACATCTTTGGCCTGGAGCTACAGCCATTTAGGGCTGAGGCAGGCTTGGAGTTAGTGGAGAGCTGAATGGGTCTGCATGTATTCAGGCGTGCTCTGCTCTGTGCAGCAGGCTCTGCTCTGCTCTGCACTGAGGGGATTTGCAGGACTGCTGGCTGTGAGCGTTCAGGCAAAGCGGTGTTGCTTTACAACAAGGAACCTGACACCACTGTGGGAACTGCACTCTGCTGAGCAAGAGGGAGGCAATCTCAGGCCTGCTCTCGGTCCTCCTGCAGTGTCTGGGGTTACACACTCTCTGCAGTGAGATTAGCTTCTCTCTGCACTGCTTTGCCAGGGGTCGGGACTCTCCTTCAGTTGGGGAGAAGGGTCAGCACTGGATTGGCTGGGTTGCGATTGCTGTGGGTGTTGATTCTGTGTTTATAGTTCTGGCTTTCATCAGACTCTCTGTGGACATATGTGCCTGACACAGTCTTGCTAAACCAATGGCTCATAAAGTGCCTGATAATCAAGCTTTGGATAAGAAGCAAGGACAATGAATGTCATTCCAGACATGGCGCTCCCAAAAAAAAAGGGGTTGAAAAGCCTTCTCCCCATTGCCTAGGAGAATAGGAGATCTGTGCTCTTTGTGTGGATGTGCTAAGCACCATTTGCAATGTTCTGACTACTCCCACTGGGGTAAATCACTCTGCACTGGAAAATGATGCACAACTTTATGCACAGCTGTGTGGGTGTGGGATGTTTGGATATTGTGCTGCAGAACCATTGTGTGTTGTGCCAGGTGCTCTCTGGAGAGAGAGAGAGAGATGAGCAGGAGAGAAAAACACTCAGGATTACTGCACATGAGAAGCCAGATCACAGGCTGCTGCTGCTCAGCAAAAGCAGAAATGTGACAATGATGACAGGCTCCTACCTAAAGTTGTGTTGCTATTAGCTACCTGTGTTATCTCAGCTGCAGGTGTCTGTGGTGCTGTTTGGGTAGGTGACCCCTTGTTTCCTGCTGTACAGGACGCTGTAGCCGTGTGCAAGAGACCAAGGCCACAACTTTGCAGCTGGTGAAGCAGGTGGGTCGTAGGAAAATGACAACAGGACTCATGTAATGTGTGTGGTGTGTGTGTAAGTTGACAACAGGACTCATGTAATGTGTGTGGTGTGTGTGTAAGTTGACAACAGGACTCATGTAATGTGTGGTGTGTGTGTGTGTATGTTGACAACAGGACTCATGTAATGTGTGTGGTGTGTGTGTAAGTTGACAACAGGACTTATGTAATGTGTGGTGTGTGTGTGTGTATGTTGACAACAGGAATCATGTAATGTGTGTGGTGTGTGTGTAAGTTGACAACAGGACTTATGTAATGTGTGGTGTGTGTGTGTGTGTATGTTGACAACAGGACTAATGTAATGTGTGTGGTGTGTGTGTAAGTTGACAACAGGACTCATGTAATGTGTGTGGTGTGTGTAAGTTGACAACAGGACTCATGTTAAGTGTGTGTGTGGTGTGTGTAAGTTGACAACAGGACTCATGTTAAGTGTGTGTGTGGTGTGTGTAAGTTGACAACAGGACTCATGTTAAGTGTGTGTGTGGTGTGTGTAAGTTGACAACAGGACTCATGTTAAGTGTGTGGTGTGTGTGTAAGTTGACAACAGGACTCATGTTAAGTGTGTGTGTGGTTTGTGTAAGTTGCAAACAGGACTCATGTTAAGTGTGTGTGTGGTGTGTGTAAGTTGACAACAGGACTCATGTTAAGTGTGTGTGTGGTGTGTGTATCTTGGCCCAGAGCAGTGGTTCCCAAAGTGTGAAGTAGGGGGCATGGCGTTACAGCAAGGGGGCTGCAGGTTGGAAAAAAAAACAGAATGAAGAAACCTAAACAAACAACTGCAGGTCAAATGTTCTTACAGCATAGTAGCCTATAACTAACCTATTTGGTGATGGGTTTATGGCCTACTTTCTACTCATTTAATATGGTCAGGGCCTACCCTTTAGCCTATATGTAAGAGCAGATGGCTATTCATACAATGGACAAGCGCCCAACATGAACGTTGGATTGATCTCCCAGTGAGAGGTTACAATTTTTTTAATGTTTAACTGATGAAAGGAATTTTGTAAGGATTGAAGGGTGCAGCGGAGAGTAAATTGAATTGCATGGGTGAGGTCATCTATCATTATTGGAATTAATGGAGAGATACGGAGTGGTGTCAGAAAGCTAGGAAGGAAAAGCAAGGTAGAGCCAAGTCAAGACGACAGGTTGAAATAGAAAGGCTGATTCGAGAGGAACAGCTGAAGAAGCAATGGAAACCAACAGATGGTGAACAGAGAGAAGGTGTTAGTGTACTGCAGGCAGAAGTGAAGAGTAGACTGGCTACGCTAAGGAGGGCAGGGCTCCTCAGATGAAGCAGCTAGGGCTGCATTCTACAAGGATCTTTTTAAGTTTGTGTAGTCTTTATTCTCTCAAGAGAAAACGGGATGTTTGAGAATTGAAAGAAAGGACCTCTAGGAGTATCTTCAACAGGTACATACTGACAATCAGAGGCACGTGGAACTCGTGTTACCGGCAAACTTTCCTCCAGGTGGAGAGATTGGTTTAGCATTGTTGGACGATCCCCCAGGTGGTGCAAGAGGTTGTGTGTTGTGCGATGGCCCAGGTGGTGCAAGAGGTTGTGTGTTGTGCAAGGGCTGCATCAGCTCCTGGCCCTAATGGGGTACCTTATTGTGTCTATAAAGGAGCGCCGGATGTTTTGAAGTGTCTATGGAAGCTTACGGTAATTGTATGGATAAAAAGGAACAAAACTGAGGATGTGGTGTCAGGCAGATGGTATTTTTATTCCAAAGGAGAAGAACGCCATGACCACAGGCTAATTTTGACCCATCAGTCTTTCTTAATGTGGAAGGGAAGATCTTTAGTGTGGTAGTGAGGAAGTTGGTCTCTTATTTGAAGGCAAATAGCTTGACACATATTTCTGTGCAGAAAGCAGAAATCCCTGATTTGCTGGATGTTTGGAACATAGCATGATTTGGCACTAAATTCAGGAAGCGATTACAGAAGGCAGAGACCTCTGTGGTATTTTTGGACCTCGCTAATGCCTTTGGACCGATGCCACACAGTTCTTTTGTGGAAGACAATCTGTGACTTTCAGGTCCCTGAGAAGATTTCAGCGATAGCCAAAGCAAAGCCAAAGCACATCTGAGGATATTCAGTTGTGCTTCTGCACAACTAACTACACCACAACCTGGCAGTATTTGGAGATTGGTAAAATGGCTAGATACACCTTTTCACAGTCGGCCTTCACCATTGCAATGCGGGCAATTATAAGGGCATCTAAAAGGGTTGTTGGTGGCGAGAGGCTGCAAGGCGGCACCCGATGACAACATGACAACGCTTACAACAACTGCTTCATGTACCCGTCGGCTATTAACCAAGTGTATCTATCAGTAAGGGAAAACTGGTGGAAGAGAGTTTTTATATTGATGGTGAGGTGATTCCTTTTATTGTAGAGAAACCGGTGAAGGGTTTACAATTCCATGGGTGGTACAATTCCATGTTGAGTGACAGAGGACAGGTCGAAGAGCTTAGATAATTCAGGGTTAAGGCTATCAGTACCATTGATACCATTGACTTTCTTGCCTGGTAAATTAAAATTGTGGTGCTTGAAATGTGGGCCTTTTCCATGTGCACGGTGGCCTTTGACTGTGTGTGAAGTTGCTATTTCAGAGATGGAGAAATTTGAGAGAATCATGAGTAAGGCAGCTAGGACATGGCTCTGCGTGCTTGTCTAAGTACTGTAGCATTGTATGGTAAAGGAATATTGGAGTTATCAATGACCAGCTTGGTGGAGGAGGTCCAATGTGCTAAGAGCAGCCTGGAGATGACTATCACAGTCAAGAACACTGCTCCAACGGTGAAAATAGAGAAGACGTGGAACCCATGAGAAGTGGTTCAACATGCACAATTACAGCAAAGGGATATCATTGGGCAGGTAGAGTGACAGAGAAGGCTTTGGGTTAGGTGACCGTTGGAAAGCATGGGGTAAGGCTACATTGCTTTAGAGCAGGCAAACGGTAACCAGCTTTGTTTGAGAGCAAGAAGAGGGAATCTAGACCATCAGCAGCAGCTTCTCTGGGAAAGCAAGGGCAATGGATGAACTGACCTAATTTGAGAAGAGGAAGATCAGCTGGACAGAATGTTGTGCCATGGATGCTAACTGCATTAAATGAGTTGTTGGAGCCACTTATGTCATCCCAACTCCTCAGTCAGTGGGTGGGAGAAGAGCGAAGCTACAAGTTGTGTATGAGCAAAGGGAAGGGAGGCGAAGAGAAGAGAAGAGAAGATAAGAGAAGGGAGGAGAAGAGAAAATAAGAGAATCAGAAACAAGCAGGAGAAATGATGTATCAGAATAAACATATTAGGATACATGCGGAATATTACATGATACATACAAGGTAAATGATGCACACAAGATTGATAGTGGATTAAAATGGACAACCAGCATTTAAAGTAGTGGTTGAAGAACAGTTTAGTGGGTATACAGTGTGTTCAGAGTGTCAGTATGCAAATATAATGGTCATACTACAACATATTGAGGGCTGTAATATACTCATAGGGTTCTTATTCATAGAATGACTGTGATCATATTAGCAGAGAAATGGGTAGTTAGGCTGGCAATCCGACTGTGTGTGTGATGCATTGTGGGCCATGTGTCGTAAAACTTTGGACAATTGTTAGATGGGAATGGGCAGCAGGAAGCAGGGGACGGCAACACCTTGCACTGGAGAGTCTAAGGTCAGCGGGGAAGAGGGAAAACAGAATGAGAGAATGGAATTCGGTATTTGAATAGCTTGGCTTTTAAACATGAATAGAATTAAGGTGGTGGAGAACATGGTCACGGACATCAGCGTTGGAGACAATGGCCCTACCACAGGGAGAGAGACGAGTTAGTGCACAAATTAAAAACATCATGTTACAGAAGCCAGACATCAGAGAGATGGCAAAGAAAGGAGGAAGGAGAAATTGTACAGCATGACACACGAGAGGTCTATGGCAGTGTCACTAAGAGATGGTGCCTGCTGATCACAAGAGGCCTATGGCACTGTCACTAAGAGATGGTGCCCACTGATCCAATACTATCACAAGGATGGTCTGAGCTGACCATACAAACCAAGACTGGCAGACCAATCACAGAGAGGCAACAGCAAAGGCAGACCAATCACAGAGAGGCAACAGCAGAGGCAGCCTTCTTCACCAGGGGCTGTTCAATGAGTGCTGGATCTCAGAACACCGTGCCTAACTATGGGGAGGAATAAAGAAGAAAGCTTTAAGTCTAGACTTAAGTAGACAGGGTGTCCGCTTCTCAGATAAAGGAAGGAAGATTATTCCAAAGGAGGGGGGCTTGATGGCAAAGGCTCTGCGTCCTACCGCTTTTGACACTCTTTGAATTACGAGAAGGCCTGCATTTTCAGATTGAAGAGTTCTGGGACGTCAGACACTACCATTGAGCCTTCTGGAGGTGTCGTGGCCTAATTCAACAAAACACTGATGAAGTGCCCACTTGAAATGCTCACAAAGGCATCTTTGTTGTTGTTAAGTATTGTTAAATATTGGTACGATGGTTGTTGTGCACCCTGTTGTTCTAATACTTAGGCTAGGTTGTTGGGTATGAGTATTAGCATGTGACAGTGAGCGGTCTGGCCGCTGTGGGAAGTCCCTAACCAATATCACAAGGAATTTCCTGTGTATAACTAAAACAAGAAGTTTAACTGATTGATTAAATGAAATTGAAAATGTAGAAACAATGTTTAAAAAAAGCTATGGAGCAGCTGATGGCCAGCGGTTTTTTTTTTTATTCAAAGTTAAATTGCAGGTAATCTGTGAGAGGCTCGGTCTTTGCACCGTGGTGGGGCGGGGGCGCAATTTTGTTTTTACATTGACAAAGGGCGGCCTGCAATGAAAAGTTTGAGAACCACTGGCCCAGAGAATGTGTGCAGGAGGTGGGTGGAGGGGTGTGTGCAGGAGGGGTGTGTGGAGGTGTGTGGGTGGACGCTGTATTGGGTGGGATGGTGGGTGTAATGGAGCGCTCTGTAAACAGATTCATCTCCTCTGTGAAGACCCCTCCTATGAGACGCATGCTACAGCTTCCTGCCCGCTCCCACAGGTGTCAATCCTCCAGTACACACGTATGTGTGTGTGTGTGAGCTGACTTCAAACTAGTCACACTGACACTGCAGCACATCTGAAGCCGTAACATAAGCCCCATGATAGTTGTGGAGTCAAATGACCGCTTTGTCAACTATAAAAAAGACCCGAGTAAGAAACTGTATACCCCGTACAACATTACTGCTGAGAATTGATTTTACTGACTTGTTTTCCATGAGCAGGGGATATCATGGGATGGGTTTCAAACGTTACGTCCCACAGCAGTGAACAAAGCCACACTCATGGCCTGTGTTTACAGTCAATACACCAGTGCTTGGTTAACATATAGAATGAAAGCATCTCTTTAGAAATCAAGCCCCTTCAGCAACACAAAGGCACAACTACCTTTATGCACCGGCCAGTCGTAGACAGCTCCTTCCACAATGCACTGGCACGGTGGCTTCTGGAGCTCAAACAGCCTGTGCTTTACAGAGATGTCTTTTCATCTTAATCTTTGATGTCTTGTCTTGCATGAACAATGGAACCAGTAATGATGTGTATCACGATTTAGGATAAAAAAAAAAAATAAAAAAAACATTTCAAAAGTAATGCTTCAAAGCATTGTTTTTAATTATTGGGCACATAAACATCCTTTAACATTTCTTGATGACTGCATTGACAATTGACTGTAAATCATAGTAAGCCTATATACCTACATACCAGTCTACACTGGGCTTCTTCAAGTCTGAGTCTACACATATCAGGCCTTTCCATCCATACAAAGGCAACACAAACAAGATAAGCTCCGTGTGCAACCAGTTGTAATGTCTGCAACTTCACTACACCAGTGTGTTAGCAGTATATGATCATGGCATCATTATGGCATCATCTGCTACCACCTCTGTACTCAGAGGTTATAATCAAATGGTGATTACAGTACTCTATGTATGACTGATGAGTCAACACATAAAAACCTAAAATAAAAAGAAAACTAACATAATATAACACAATACCAAAACAACTTCCTAACATTTAAGTGTTTAAGACATGATTTATTAGTTCATGTTGTGTACATTGGGATGTTTCACAGTGAGTTTTCTCCATCACCACTGGTTGATGATGAATCAGAGATCAAAGGTGCTAATTATACCTACATCACTTACAGTATCAATAACTTCTGCACAACTCAACTCTCGTGTTACACTCTGTGAGGCACCATAGACGTCTGTTTGCACAACTCAACTCTTGTGTTACACGCTGTGAGTCACCATAGACGTCTGTTTGCTGCAGGAGCATTCACTTCCCCCGATGATTCAGAATGCTGTCCACCGCAGCGGCCAGGTTGTCCACGTAGCCATCGGCCGTGACGGTCGGGTGTCTCTCATCACTGGGTCTGGAGCAAAGAAAGGGAAGGATAGCCTGCAGTCAGTGTTTCCAGTTCAGCAAGAGAGATAAGGTTGACACATATGGCCATTTGAGGAGAATGCCACCCAGACACCAGCATGAAGAGCTAATCACTTTTGTCATATTGTCACAGAAATATTATATATTGTACACAGTGTCTTTCACCAGCATCAGGACAGACGTCTGCTTTAAAACAGCTGCTGAATGGGTGTATGGGTGAGCAAGTGCAATTAAGGGTGCTTAAGTGGGAGTGGGTGTTGTGTGTGAATGTTGAGCTCTTTTGTTTCAGCCACCATTGTGCTCTGAGTGAAGAGAAAACTCAAGTTTAAACAGCAAAATCCAAGTTCATGACAGGGAAACAACATGAAGGAACCATTTGAGTCTGAAAAAGCAAGGCCCACGCACCTAGTCCATTACAGGAGAAACACAATGAAGTAAGTTCAATACACGAGATCCATACATAATCTTTCATCAAGAGTTGTATGCCTCTCCCTACCCTGTACCGTACACGGGTGGAACATTTGATGGCGTTGTGGACAAAGAGTTGAAAGATTTGGGCCACCACACTGTGTTAACACAATGGGCTCGGAGCGAATGGATTGAGCGGCTCAAGCGGCCTGTGAGGGGCCACTGGGGCGCAGCACTGTCTGCAGGCCATTGGTGAGTGCTGATAGCCATGTTTAATCAGCTGGAAAGAGAAATAGGGGCTCTAGTATTGGGTAAATGAGAGCACAGCACAGGCCCCCTTTCATCCACACACACACACACACACACACACACACACACACACACACACACACACACACACACACACACACACACACACACACACACACACACACACACACACACACACACACACACACACACACACACACACACACACACACACACACACACACACACACACACACACAATTGCCAGAAGGGGTGACAGCCAATTAATGAGCTGTGGCATAGGTCTTTCATTTAAACCAACCACCATATGTGTTCCTCTGTGTGTGTGTGGCACTGTAATAACGCTACCATTCTCCACAACAGAGCTATCTGTATAGATGTTTACCTTCTAATTCATCACCACCTCCTCTGCAGATGTACTGGTTTGTGAGAGAGAGAAAAAAAAGGTGTGTGTCTAAGAAAAACCAGCCCCACTTGATTTTTTACTTGATTCCATTAAGTAAAGTAGGGAGTGTAAATGCCAGCTAGCTGACTAAAAGACAAACAGCTGCAAACAACAGCAGCACAGTTGCCACTGATAAAGGCCTGCTGACATGCTAACGTATTTTCTGGTGGTATAGTTGACGATGTCCTGCTGTGAAAGCTTTTCTTACTCTTTAATTGCTGGTCCGGATCACAAAACTACATAGCCCAGAAGGCTAGTGGGAACTACAGGTGTGTTTATCTGTACTTGACCATATTTCATCAAAATTAGCTTGAAGACGATACCAAAACTATCCCAGTAAAAACATGCATACAAAAAGGGGCACATTGTTCTACTTAAAACAACAGTGTGCTAGTGTTCTATTTAGTTCATGTCTTTACTTGTAATTACATCAAGGGTAAGATAAACAGAACCTCTACTGGGTGGAACTTACAATGGCACAAGCGACAAACATGCTCTACTTCAAATTTCAAGAGTGTAAAATGTCTTCAATTACTAAGGTCACTCAAAATGAAGTTGTTCCTTCGGGAGCAAAAGAGGCAAAAGAAGGGGAAGGGGGAAAGGCGTTGGGTATTGACAACGTAGAAAGAGAGAAGACGGATGATGGTGTGTTTACGAGATCTGTCAGCGGGTCAGACTATGTGGGGATACATGATCCACACTGTTATGTCTCCTAGGTTCACCTAACTACGGCACTAAGCCCTCAAGCATGCCAGCACACAGGGTCACGCACACTTGCACATACCCTAAATGTCATGCTCACATACAAGTCATACTTGCATAGACACCTAAACACACCTTAACACTTCAAACATACACAAGTATGTACAGGCACATAAGGAGCGTGCATACCATTACACACACTCACTCACTCACACAAACACTGGAGCTGGCTAAGGTCATTATTATCCACTGTCTGCCTGCCCAAATCATCTGCACCTTGGCTCTTTTGAGTTATGCAAGCTGTGTGTGTGTGTGTGTGTGTGTGTGTGTGTGTGTGTGTGTGTGTGTGTGTGTGTGTGTGCGCTCACTTTGCCTCTTTACTCCCCTTTCTGACATGAATAATTGAGGCGTAACCAAGTCAATGTGACCATGCAAAATTCAGCACAAAGTGTCTAGTGTTACAGCTGAGGTAATGGCCCAGAGGTCGAGGGGGTCACTGCAATATCAATACAGGGGAACAGATAGTGCCTGGCCATCTCCCCTGCACCCAGTCCCTTTGAAAGCGCTGTGGCCAGAGCTGCCGTCATAAACCCCCTGGACAATGAGGCATTGTCTGTCCCTAAAGGTCAACACCAAGCACCCTGGTCAGGGCTCTCCTGCTGAAATGACCAGCGTAGGCGTTTATGGTGCAGATTTTGTAGCCTGCTATGCCGCTGACGTACAGAGCCTTGACACTGAGAGTGGCACCCCAGGAAGCAGGGCCTCATCCTGGGACGAGAGGTCAGCCCTCTCACCCGCCTCCACTCAGGTCTGGGGTCTGGGCTGCACAGTAGAAAACTGTGATATAGTCATTTGTTGTGTAACATCTTCCCTAAATGTCAGAAGGGGGGCATGGACGTGCGTCCCATAATTCCAAGCACTGCTGACACGACCTAAGATCAAATAGTTTCAGAACTCTATAAGTAGAGATTGATATCAGCATTGTGTGTGTGTGTGTGTGTGTCTGTGTGTGCTCATAAATGGTATTCTGAATGACTTCTGCTAACACTGTGGCACCAACATTAATGCTATTCCATTTAGTCTGAAACATTTTCCATGGTTTGTCCTTTGTAGATGAGCACTTCTGTACATTATTAAACTAAATACAAGTCATTTGAAATGCATCATATCATTATATCATTATTATATTAGACTCATACCAGACTCTAAATGATACCACAATATCAATATCAGGATGCTCAACCATGACCAGCAAAGATATAAACACAGACATTCATGATGGCCTTTCCCGCTGGTAGGTTTGGACTTCTCCTCCACCCAAGACCTCTCTCTCTCTCTCACCCAGGCCTCAGCTTCTCCTCAGTCTTCTCTTGTCCTCTGGCTGGAGGAATGCCCTGAGCATAAACCCTGCAACCACACACAGACAACCCACCCATAAAACCAACACACCCTAAAGCTCACCCTCCTGTGGCCGCAGATAAGGCCTTTCCCTCCTCCAACATGACTCAATGGCACCTCTCGCTTTCAAACTCTTTCTCCTGTCAATCATTCCTGCCACCTCTGTAGGAGGTCCCTGCACTCATGCAGCTCAGCAGAGGAAACTTGGCACTGGTCTTACCCTCCCATCATAAATCATTTCAATCAAAAAGAGAACCACTCAGCCCAAAAGGGAACCATTTTGGCCTCTTCTGTGTAAAGGGCATAGAGCAAATATGAAAGAGGAAAAAGATATAAATATGTTCCCCTGCCAGATGGACAGTAGAAGGCTATCCGGCGTGACCAAGTGTCTGTCTGCAAGGAGAGACACAGTTCAAAACAAACAAGTGTGCATAGCCAAAACACGCAGACATCAGAGCAAAGAGCGTGAGATATGACAAAGCTCAAGACGATGCTCCAGAACCACAACTGTAAATCTACTTAACACAGCAAAGGACGGCAGTAAATAAGGACATGTTTGTTTGTAAATATGAACGGGGCAAGTCTGCTTTCACATTTAATCCTGCCATATCATGTGAAGAGTTCAAGGAAATGGAACGAGTGTGAATCCCTCTTTGATTTACTATGAGTGTGAGGAATGTATGTATGAGGCGTGTAGCATCTTTGAACTTTGTGACTTCATGCACTAAGGCTTTTTGTGTTTTATTTTTTCTACAGGTCACCAAGGCTTTGTTGGCCTTAGGAGTGAGAGCGTGATCTTAGCTGGCCTTTTCGGAGGAAAATAAAAGGGCTTGGAAAGATTGATGACATATCAGCATCTTCAAGGGAAGAGGGAGGGAGCAAGAGAGAGCTTTGCATGCAAGTCTTTTTTCCCAACTTCATGCTGAAGAGGCTGTTTACGGCACCATCCTGGTTGACTGCGTGTTATGCAGCGCTAAAGTTAGAAAAAAAACCCCCACACAAACTAGAAAACATAAATATGATAACCTAATGACCCAAATCGCCCAGCTACTACAGCTGAGTACACATCCCAACATCTCCCCCGTGTTGATCAGTGTGAGTTGGAGTGAGTTTGGGTGTCTGCGTGCTCCCTGCATTCCCATGATGAGATCAGTCAGTAGGACACTCTGACTCTGCTGTCATTAGTAGTAATTCAGCAGTGTCACGACATGAGAGCCGTGCGTCTGTCTCCGTGGAACAAAGTGGCTGCATGTGATCCTCCCACATGATCCTGGGGAAGAGGTCAGCGCTGGCACAGGGGACGGGGGACAGGGGGGTTCCCCTCCGCAGAGACAGAGGTAAATTAATTGATTTTCATGTGGCTGGGCAAACTAAAAAGCTCTCCCACGCTAGAGAGAATCTTGTTAGAGCCATGGATTCACCATCTGTCACTTTACACACACACACACACACACACACACACACACACAGTAAACTGAATAAGCTATGCTCACAATGATGTTGCTTACACAGTGAATCAGAGTGCATAGTCACATGCAAGAAGTTCCAATGGTTTCTAAGTAAACAGAAAATAAACACTGCAAGTCTCAAACTTGTTAGCCTCTGTGACAGAGATGTGGAGACAGAGAAAGTCTTCCCTGGCAGTGAGCTCTGCCACTGATGCACTGCAGACAGCTGGATGAATATAGAATCTAGCTGGAGCAATGTTGATCACTAAATCTGAAAACACATGTTAGACGTTAAATGCAAGTCTCACAAGGACTCATATAGACTTGAGTCAACAGAGACTGAAATGGTCTTCTGTGTCTCTGATGTGCAGCTCCATAGTTCAGAGTAGGAGACAAGCTGAGGACAGGAGAGGCCACCAAGTGTCCCGCCAGGCAGAGGAATGATGGAAGGTCACATTAGGTTAAGCTGTGCATTCATGTGCTTGTGTGTGTGCAGGGAGACAGTGCAGCAGCCTCACTGTAGAAGACCTTGGTATATAGACAAGTGTGTTTACAGAGCAGGGTGGTGTTGTGTTCCACTGAGCCATCTGGGAGTCATGGCGAGGCAGGACAGTTTGCTCTTTCTCCACCCCTTCACACATTCATCTCTGCTCTCACCCCTCCCTCTGTGCTCCTCTCTAAAGGCACTCTCAGTGTCGCCGCACTATTAGCTCATGTGCTCATGACAAGCCTGTCCCACAGTGTCAAAGGCCCATGTTAATAATTCATTGTTAATTGACTCTCAACTAGCAAACCGGCTTAGCTTGGCTCTTCGTCACGTGCAGCTGCTGAGAGATGGAGCTATTCGTAGCTCAAGCAGCAATGAGGCTACTTGTCACTTAAGAGGAGCTTATTCACCAATGAACCAGCACCTGGACCAGCACCTGTACCAGCACCTGGACCAGCACCTGTACCAGCACCTGGACATGTGAACCAGCACCTGAACCAGCACCCGAATGTATTTCTTATTTAACCCACATCCATAACTGGTAGTAGTAGTAGTAGTAGTATTCAGAGAGGGAGGGAGGTAGAGAGATCGAAATTTGCAGCTTGACGCTAATCAAACTTGATGACACCGTGATGTTATGGTCCCGGGCCATTTCAGAATTGGTGCATGTTTATATACGAGGACATTGAACTGCCAAATTAAATTCCAGTCCTTGCTGAATGACAAAAGTGGCCTTGTGTGTTATTGACACAATTCTGCGTTTGTGATCAGAAAATCAATGCTGCCCTTGAACTGTGGCTGACACATATTAGACAGAGTCAAGGCCCCTCACGGCAAACACATATGCACATATACAGAAGTATACAGACACACATATGCACATATACAGAAGTATACAGACACACATATGCACATATACAGAAGTATACAGACACACATATGCACATATACAGAAGTATACAGACACACATATGCACATATACAGAAGTATACACACACATATGCACAGGACAAACACATATGCACATATACAGAAGTATACAGACACACATATGCAAGATGAAATATCTTAAATCAAGGCAATATATGATTGTTTTTTGTCTGACAAGATATTTCTTCTTAGCAGGCATTTTTTATGTTAGTCCTTAATTATCTTAATAAGGTATTATAACTTGTTACTGAGATTTTATTACTGGTTCTGAGCAAGTTAATGCTTGAAACTAGAATTGCCATAATTATAAGGCCCACTGACAAGTACAAAACTGCTTAGTCAAAGTCAAAATCAAGACAAATGTACTTGTTTTTGGTCTGGCCACACTAGTTTTAAGATATATTTGGGTACTTTGAGGCTAGATATTTGTACTTGTTTTAAAAAATCTTTTTTGTCCTGTTCTGTTGGCAGATAATTTAGCTTATTTTAAGTAATATATCCCCCATTTTACTACTTTTTTTCTTGTTTTTGAAAGCTGAATTTTTGCAGTGTAGTGCGCTTGCAGACTTGTAATGTGGAGTCAAAACTAACCAGATCAAATGTATCCTTGGAAACAAAAATATGAGCCTGGGTTCGGTCTGTGGTCCGGATTTTCAGGTGTGAAAACGCACCTCTGTGTTTGAAAGGGTAAGAAGCAGGTACAGCTGCATACCAGTGAAGATGTTCCTCCTGAGGCTACTCTCAGTTAGCCAGGAGATTAAAGTGACCTACAAAACATCTCACACACAATTAAATCTCACATAAATCTCTCCAAGATGTCATCATTCTGTAGTCGTGTCTCACGCATGGGAGCCAGGCCAAAGGACTTCTTGTCTACAGAAGAGCACATGTTAGCTTGTGGCCCATTCTGTATAAGCGAGTGAGAGAGGCTGGTTTCATCTTCCCCCTGAACAAAGACACTCAGAGTGTGTTTTGTCTAAGTGGCGTTCACTGTGACAGACAGATAGGATAGACGACAGGAAAAGAGACGAGGAAGAAAATGTGAGAAGGTTTTCCAAGCAGTGAAAGGCTTGCTTTCTTTGTGCACAGCTGAAAACAGACACATAAGGTTGACCCTCCAAAAACCTCATCATTCCCCATTAAGCACACGATTTAATGCAACACTTCAAAGTGAATGTCAAGGGATTTCAGGGAGGATATTCCTGCTCCCCGTTTGCTGATGTATGTGGTCCTCACTGGTAAAGAGGAACATGTAGTGCTTTTGGTGACTGTAGACCAGAGGTTCCCAAGTTTGTCATGGCAGGCCCCCATTTAACCATGAAAAAACAGACTGCAAAGACTGAGACTGTCTCGTGTTACCTGCAATTTAACTTCATAACATAAAAAAGGATGCTTACTGTTGCATAGCTTTTCTTCAACTTTGTTTCTACATTTGAACCGTTAAACATTTACAAATTTCATATAATCAAATCAAGTTGAGCATTTTCACTGGGTGAGCAATCCATACAGTAGGCATGTAGGCTAGCTAATGGTAGGGCCTGACCATATTATATAGCTACAAATTCATCTCCAAATGATCACCTACTATGCTGTAAGAGCACTGCCATGCAAAATTTGAAATGTAGTTGGTTGTTTAGGTTTCTCGTTCCGTTCTCAACATGCACACCCCTTGGGGGCTCAGCCAACAATTTGGAAACCACTGCGGTAGACTGACAGTAGAACGTTAGTGCGTATCATACATCATCTGGACCTTAGCAGACCTCTGACTGGAAATTCATGGCTGACTATTACAATTTCCTTCCATTATACATGTAAGTGTTTTCACCTTCAAGAGACTTGAAGGTCGTGTTTAAAAGCAGCTGCCTGTCTCCCTATCTGGGTTGGGTTAGCTGAAGCAGCCCAGGGGAGAGTTACCTGCCCATATGACTGTCATAATTGAGGAGATCCACTTACACAAGGCTCTCTGGGAATTTGTGCTAGAGTATCGGGAGCCATTAGGCTATTTGTTCTACCTCAGTGAGATTAGAGAGAGACACAAGGAGAAATGAAGGGGAGCTACAAATGAAAATGGCTTGTCAGCATTTTTAAACAATTTTTCAGTGCTCCCACTCTTTTCTGGAGATAATTTTCTAGAACGTTTCTAGAACATTCAGTGATGCTCTAGCTGGTATGACAGACAGTGATCGTGCAGAACATGTTCCTCTGTGAAAGTCTGATTTAAAAGATGTGCAGTCTGTAACTCTAACTTATCTGTGAAATCATTTTTTGCAACAGAAATTATGACTAATTGATCATAGAATAACACATTATTAAAACATGATTATTAATCCATAATCTGAATCCCTTTTTTAAATTATATTAACCATTGCTGCCTGAACACAAATAACGACCAACGGCCTACTGACAAATCTAGACTGAAATTTACATACCTAAATGTCCGATTCAAAGTTAGAGTTGAGTGTGTTAGGATTATTAACTTCTTATCACACCATACGTAAACCCCTTAACTAGTAATATTAAGTGGAGTCTTTTACAAGGCTAATCACACCTACTCTGAGCTACCAAGCATTTTATGACATGAAAAAGTACCTTTTGCCAGTATTTAGCCAGTGTTTGACTGACATACAGTTGGGCTCCCATTCATTGTTTTGACCCGGCTTCCCATTCATTATTATCCAGTTCTCTCAACAATGGCTGACACACATTTGAAACAACTGCTCCTAGCCAGAGTTTAATCACAAACATGAAATATAGGTAGCAGATAGCAAGCATGTCAACTTCAGCCACTGAACCAAAACACGCTAACCAATTTAACCAGTTCAACCATTCAAAACAAGTCAGGAAGAAACATTAATCTATAAACCTAATACAAACTACCAGTTACCAGCCAGCAGTGACTACTATTTACATTTAAAGGTTAACATAACTTACATAATCCAGTTTCGGCCATGTCATCCAACCTGACTTGGGGATGTGTTCACAGCTTGTGATGTAAAAGAATGCTTGCTCTGCCATCAGACATGTCTATAATGCATTTGTCTAGCCCAAGAGGTTTTCCTAAATACTCAATACTCCACAGACGTTTAAAAGACTTCTTTAAAAAAAAATTTTTTTTTTTTTTAAATAAATAAAATAATCGAACTGATATAAATTCACAACCATACCAATATGTGACCAGAGTCCAAAACTAATTGTAGGACCCTGGCATAACTTTCAGCAGCTTTTTTTTTTACCATAAAACTTTCTCTTAATTTCACTTCTGCTACCAACTTCAAGTAACAGTGCTGACATCACAGATTATTCTCTTATTTGGTGATGTACTGCATTATAATATTTTTTTTGAGATTTTGGATACCTTGACGTGATCATTTTAAATTTAATTTTCAAGTTAATATTGCAGGATATTTGGTCTTTCTTCACATGAGTTTTGTGAAGCACAACTGTAGGTCACCCTATGAACCAAAGCATGAGAAAGTTCAGGTAGGAATAAAAGAAATTGCACTAACAATCATATAGTTTTTTTTTTTTTTTGTTGCTCTCTTTTGATATGGGAAGGAGACATCAGTACTGAACAAACACACGTGTATACAGAACATTTGCAAATATAAATGACTTTCAGTCAGACCAAGATGTCCAATTCCAAGGTGTTGGAATGCAAAACAATGCAAATGGTTTAGACATTCTGAACAGTTATCTTCACCCCTGGCTCAACAGGCCAGCTGGGGTTAAAAACATGGTCAACAATAGCGTCCACACTGGGGGTTGTACTGATCATGCACAAAATCCCACTGAACAATGTAGTCCTACTTCCCTAGAGTAGGGTACAGTATGATACATTCCCTTTGCTTTCTGTGTTGGTGTCCATGTTTGTTTCCTTTTCATGAGTCTTCTTATCTTCTTATCTTATCTTAGCAGGGCTGTACTGTGTGTGATGTAGGCTGTCTGCTTGTCTCATGTACTCATGCTATAGCCATGAACTGTAGCAGGAGGCCTAAAATGAAACTGCACTGTGTCTGGTTGGCTTGGAAACAGTGA
>NC_045174.1:6063806-6095204 GCF_900700415.2 Clupea harengus | reverse complement strand
TTCTCTTTGTGTTTTGGCGTATAGTATGTTATGTTACACCACCTCATGATATACGGCTTTTCTAAAAAGCACGGCCTGCCTTCGTGTGCCTGTTTGTTTGAGTTATACATTCCAGTCAGTTAATAAGTTGAGAGTCGTGGCTAGAAATAGACTAGCCCTGATAAGATGCTTCATTTCTTGTGAATGTCTCTTATAAACATGTGTATGTTAAGTGCCTTTACCCTGCATGAACCCAGTCAAGAATCTTTATGTAAAATGGCCATAGAAAATTAGCATGCGTTGAATTTATTCTACCCATTTCACTTGTTTGGCAAGAACCTTGGTGACATCTGTTCCTGTCAGTACTTCCTGGACCATTACCAGGAACTCTGGCCTCGTTGCATGATAACATGTTGTGTACCACTTTGTCAGTTCATACAAACCAGGTTCTGCTTTGAGTATACCTGGAAACATTCAAAGGATTTCAGCAAAGGTGGCCTTGATTTGTGGGCTTTGAGGCTGATCATTAAAGCAAAGACAGATGTTTTTTAATAGAACTACCGGTAATATGATTTTTGTGTGGATGGTGATCTTTATCTTATGATTTGACAGTCAGTGGGTAATGGGATTGGAGAGTAGCGGTCCCCTGAAGAGCTATCACTGATCTGAAAGCAGTCTCTCAGTGCCTCTTCACCACTGTTGTCACTCTTTTTACACCAGACACCATCCGAGGCATGTTCTTTTTTTTCCCAAAGCTCACTGATGGTTTGTGTCATGTCAGATTGAATGCCTGTCATGAATTCTCCATGGAAATCCTCACATGCTTGGAGTGGATTGGATGTGTTTGTAAGTGTCAGACTCACGAGAAGCAGTCACTGATGATTTATAGTTCACAACAGAAATGACAGGCCCAGAGCCCTCTCCTATATTACGAGTGTCTACTTGGAGGGAATCCAGCACTACATTCAGCATGCCAGGCCCTCCTGTCCAGGGAAGGTGGGGATATAGTGTATGTACATTGCTGCTTTGGCCACGCCATTCGCCATCTTTCCTCCCGCCTCTGGGTCCCCTGTAGCCCATGTATAGAATTGACACCATGTGTTCAGGCTCCTTTCATCATTATGTAGTGCACAGACTTAGCATAAACGTCAAAGGAGCATGGGCACAATTAACTGCAGTTTAACAGAAGAAAGAAGTGCATCATGTCATCAGATAAAAATAAGGAAATGCGAGCAACCTGTTTCTTAGTAGTTGTAATCGGAAAGAAGCACACAATATTAACACTAGCTGTATTAATGGCTTAGTGAAAGCAGAAAAAAATGTTCAAAGAGCAACCAACATTTAACAGGCAATATGTTGACTCTCTACCAGTTCTGCTAGTAAGCCATATTTCAGTTAATGAAGACCATGACGTAAGGTAGATAAGGTGGGAGTGTAAGGTTTGCCAACTAGCACTTGAGACTAGATCTGGCTAATGCTCCTTAGCGTGTCTAGTGAATCTCCAGATATTGTTGTAAAAAGTTCTAGGGTATTTTGGTAGTTAAACTCGTATCGTTGCAGTTGTGATAATGTAATACATAGATTGCTATTAGCTAAGATTGTGGTATATCATTCTGAATAAGCTTCAGCGACCCCTCCACCCAAAGTGCAGGGAGATCTTGGTTTTACGGAGAAATAGGGCATAGTCTGTATGTCTAAGCCGCCATATAATGTCAACATTTGTATTAAACACTTATTTAATGGGATGGTCTGTTGTATACAATGCTGTTGGAAAGCATGGCTTTTCCCCTGGAGCTCTGGCAGAATGCCCTCATGATTTACAGAGACGGAGGGAGCCGGTATGTTTTGTAACTGTTATCACTCCCTCATTCTTAAGACTACCAGGTCTATATCCTGCTGTTATACTCAAGGCGTGTTAGTTGGAGTTGGACTAGGAATGGCTTGTGATGCACTTTAACTAGTCTTTGATACATTTTCTGTACGGACAACAATACATGGATGTTTCAGAAATAGTCGGGGACAGCAGGGTGGTCAGGAGGCTGATTCCTTTAGGATAATAAACACAGCTGACCTTGTATGAGACGTGACTGGTTTGAAGCTTGTGGAACGTGACCCCCCACACCCCCTCAACTGTAAAAAGGAAGCAGAATTGGTCAACACTTCCTCCAGCCCCTTGACAAAACAGTCACTGTATGAGACTGGGGAAATATTGAGTGAACATGCCTAATGGCCATTCATATTGTTTGAAAGTATGTAGCAAGTGATTGACTGAAGTGAACTCCTTGCTATTGCAGAATACAATTCTGTGTGAGAAGTGTGTTTTATATTAAAGTCTGATAATGTAGGCCTGATGTCCGTGTGATTGAGTACAGTACATTATCAGCTGTAAAAATGGTAAGGGCTGCAACAATCACCGCCATACCGAGGACAGGTGTAGAGCCCGTCTCCGTTAACCATTACCATCAGAACAGCTCTTTTCTCTTAGCTGAGAGTGTGCTTGTGGCTTGGTCTGTGGCGTTGTCTACATGTATCCGGATATTTTTATAAAATCACTCTCTTCTATCAGTTTTGAAAAGGTTCACCTCCAACAGTACACATGATGTTGTTGTTGTTGTTGTTGTTTCTTTCTTTTTATCTCTCCACACAAGAACAAGAAAACTATTTTAAAATGCCCAGACCTCTGCACTGAGCATCAGCATCCCCATAACATTTAGCAAGCGCATCGTGTCACAGTAACCTTCTGGTTGACTGACCATTAGCCTAATCACTTGGAAAAAACACAAATTAAATACGTAAATATTGCATTCAAATAAACCTGAATGTGGCATGTAAGTCCAAGTGCCTGTTTCACTGGTGATTGAAACGAATCCTCATTGTCATATATTGTCTTAGTGCCTAATGCACTTGTGCATATTGTGGGATTACGTAACGTACATGTATGTTAGTGTGCTGCCTGTCAGAGACTACAACATGGCAACATTAACAGACAAGACAGACATGCCATGCAGAAATAGTGTTTGTAATTAATAGTCCTTAAACTCTTTCGGCTCAACAATTTCAATATTAAAGGGACAAGTAACGTCAAATGAATGAGTTAGAAGGACACTCTAAAAGCGCAGACCTCCATTAAGGCCAAACGCTGTATCTCGCAATGTTAGCTAAACTAATCCGTAGATCCTCCCCCTGATTTTGGAAATGGGTTCTTTCTTGGCCCTTGTTACACCATTCCACCAAAATGGAAATCGGGCAGGTACTTTTTGTGCAGACAGACAGACAGACAGACAGACAGACAGACAGACAGACAGACAGACAGACAGACAGACAGACAGACAGACAGACAGACAGACAGACAGACAGACAGACAGACAGACAGACAGACAGACAGACAGACAGACAGACAGACAGACAGACAGACAGACAGACAGACAGACAGACAGACCCTCCTTAGGCAGAGGCAGGCTAAAGATTTTACACAGCTGGGTTGGGTTGCGGTATTACTGTGAATCACAAGGTGGCACGGTAAGGACATGTTTGTACCGCTGCAGCCCCAGTAACAAGTGCACCAAGACTCTCAGTTTACCTGTAAACTCTAATGACTAACCATCAAAGTATGTTGGTAGTGTAACAATAGGCCTGGGCCGATATAGTTTTAATCAATATAATGACTCCAGGCCACTATGACACAAAATTAAATTGAAGATGGGTGCAAAACTGTTTTGGGGGAAAAGAAGCACACCACAAGTTTGTTGTACAGAGTGTGTTAAGAGAGCTACCATACAGTGTTTTACTAAATCAAAAGATTTGTTTTGGCAAGTAGGTTGGCCTAGCCTATATCTTAATGTGGTGAAATGAAGCCTGTCACCACTACAGAATGTCTCTTTGTTCAGGAGTTTGGATTTTATCATGGTGTTACTCAGAGCAAGCCAAGAAAACCGATTTCTCATAACCCATAGCAGAGTCACATAGCACATTCATAGAAGATCCTGGGGTATCCACAAGGTTGTTGACTTTGAAATGATGGGACCCATGCTCTATAACCCCCAGCATGGGTTATATATCACCACTCCGTAGCTTCCTTATAGTCACTGGCTCTCTCTGAATCCTCTTAAGCTATCAATGAGCCATGTAAGGCCCAGGGAATCTAGCATGCATGTTTGTTTGTGCTTGTACCTGTTTCATTCATGTGCAAGTAGGTGTAGCCTATGTATGCCTGTCTTCATGTTCTTTAGCATAGCTTCCAAATGCACTATTGCACACTAACCCTCAATGAGGTTTGATCAGGCTGCAAATGGTGTGAGGTTCTGCAAGTTCTCCTTTGGTCCTGCAGTGCTGTGAGGTTCAGAAAAATCACCTAGGTGCTCCATTGCTAACCAGTGACCTCTGGATGACATACAGGCCACTGCTCCGTGAGAAGATGCGTGCTGAATGGCTGAGCTCTGTTTGTGTGTTTCTCCAGGTGTGGTGGAGGGCGACCCGGCGGCCGTCGAGGCCTACAAATCATCTGGCGGCGACATCGCCCGGCAACTGACGGCAGACGAGGTGCGGCTGCTCAACCGGTCCTCGGCCTTCGATGATGGCTTCACACTAGTGCACCTGGCCATCCGCTTCCAGAGGCAGGACATGCTGGCCATCCTTCTCACGGAGGTCAGAGGGCAATCTCACTTATGCACTCACACAGAGCTCAGGGACAATGATGTATGAAACCCAAAGAGTGCTTTTGTTTGAATTAAGACGGCACAAGATGTGTGGTCTTTAATGTGGATATTTCATATAGTTTTATGTGCCTTGGAATACGTATGTGTCTAGTGGGTAGGCCTACATTCAGTATATATGTACAGTACTGCATGTGATCATGTACATGTGTGGTGCATCGTATTACAGGATACTAACAGATTAGCTGATTTGGTATGCATTTCATTTTGCAGCCCTGAAACATGCAATATAGAGGCAGCTGATCTGATTTGATGCAAGGATCAATAATTGCATTTAGGTTATGCATCTTTTTCCTCTCCTTTGGTGTTGGAAGGTACTGCTAGTTGCTAATATCAACACACATTCCACTGTCAATCATCTATGTAGTTACTCAACAGGCATTCAGCAAAGCTCAGCACATCGCTCTTTTACCTGTCCATCTCTTGAAGCTCGCTCACAGCTCTGGGCTGCTCTCTGCTCTCTGGTCTGACCACTTGATATAACCTGTAGTGAGTTAACTATAAAATATCTGATGTTGCCTTTGTAGATTGATTTGCTTAAAGCCCCCACTGCAGTAGGCCAGTAGCAGTATCATAATGGGAAGTAGACTTTTCACTCGTTCCGATTCAGTGGCAGGCAGCATGAGCAGGACCGCTCCACCTTATTATAGTCAATCATGTCAAATGATGTAATCCTGCAGCAGAAGGGATTTTATCATGGGCTATCATGCCCAGCCCATGGATTAAATCCGAGCGCGAATCAGGTTTACATGATCCTGCCACTGCATGAAGGCTTTGAGCGCGAGCTGTCCTAAAATCACGCAAGTCTCTTCCATGGGAGGACAAGCGGTAGTGTAACTCTGAGCTTTGTCCAGAGGAAAAGGTGACGGTCAAGGTCCCGCCAGGACGTTTAATCAAGGGAGATGGCATGGCGCTCGCTCTCAGGATTACCCCTGGGATTAGGCCAGTGGACATCAGTGATTGGTCAGCTGTCGTAAAACACTAGAGAGAGCTAATGTGTGCTGCTGACACCAGCATGGCCATTTAGGGAGCAGCACAGAGGGGGACCAGACAGTCATACATGCAGATTATACCAACACACACACACACACACACACACACACACACACACACACACACACACACACACACAGGGCACACCTGGAGCAGAGAAGACAGTCATACATGCAGATTATACCAACACACACACACACACACACACACACACACACACACACAGGGCACACCTGGAGCAGAGAAGACAGTCATACATGCAGATTATACCAACACACACACACACACACACACACACACACACACACACAGGGCACACCTGGAGCAGAGAAGACAGTCATACATGCAGATTATACCAACACACACACACACACACACACACACACACACACACACACACACAGGGCACACCTGGAGCAGAGAAGACAGTCATACATGCAGATTATACCAGCACACACACACACACAGGGCATACCTGGAGCAGAGAAGACCCACGGAAGGCTGCAGAAGGCAGTGGGCTGTGTAAGCAGCGTCAGGAGTGATTGGGCATGGTGTTACTGTAGTGTTGGCAGAGGAAAGTCTGTGAGTGTTTGTGTGATGCTATGCTAGTCAGAGCCCAGTGCTCAGGGTGACCTGACTGCTAGGGTTCCTTTTAGTCCACAGCTGACGGTGCTGGCTGAATCCATCATGACTGACCTGACCCATTGGAGGGTTTTGTGACGAGTATTATTGTACAGCTGCAGTGTATTTATTATTAAGTTTTAAGTTTTGTTGTCCATTTACAGTAAACGGTCCACAAGACAACACTTCTATCTCTGCTTGCAGCTTGGGTTGGTAGAGTTAAGTTCTAGATGGTTCTAATATTTAAGACGGTACTAATATTTATGGGATTACTGGAAAAATAAGGTCTAGTGTACAATGAACCTCAGCCACTAAAGCTCTCTATATAAAGACAATTGAGGCAATTCCACCTAAAGCAATAGATGGCATCCCATACTAGTACTACAAGTACTACAAAATATTTTTTTTATTATCCATAGCATAAAAGTAATCCATTTACTGTAATCTCAGAGAAGAAACTCATACTGAAGGCCAGTTTGTGTTGCCAAGGGGCTTTCTAATCTAGGGAAATTCCATTGTTTATTTAAGAGGCACTTATTTGTGGGAGCCACATGAAACATGTGAGTGGCCTCATGGATCAAAGCTATCATGTGCAGTCACTCGCAGGTCTTTTAGAAACCTCTCTAGAAACTATTGAACTGGTAAACTTTTTTTTTATTTGGTCCACCTATTTGGCTTACTGTGTGTGTGTGTGTGTGTGTGTGTGTGTGTGTGTGTGTGTGTGTGTGTGTGTGTGTGTGTGTGTGTGTGTGTGTGTGTGTGTGTGTGTGTGTGTGTGTGTGTGTGTGTGTGTGTGTGTGTGTGTGTGTGTGTGTGTGTGTGTGTGTGTGTCTTGAGCGATATCATTTCGACAGCACACCATGCAGCTCGCTGCTGTGCACTGAAAACTCCTCCACAGGCAGACTGCCCACGCTTCTGCTCAAACTGGCTGGTCTGCTCGTGGCATTGTCTGAATCGCGTTCAAATGCACACACACACGCATGCAATCACTCCCACACACTCCCACACACACAGGGGGCAGAAAAATGATCCACTTCTGTCTAAATCTTTGTACACAACATGATGTAGTGTTTGATTCTCAACCCTGGAAGAGACTACACTGATTGTACACTACCAGTAGCCTGCAGTATTACATGGATGAAGCCATATGATGGAATGCAATGCAAATGTTTTCCAGGGTCTTTGGCTCTACATGTTTGAGATGAATCTGAGCGTGTGTCCGGTGTGTGTTTCCCCAGGTGTCGCAGCAGGCAGTCAAGTGTATCCCAGCCATGGTGTGTCCAGAGCTGACGGAGCAGATTCGCCGGGAGATCGCTGCCTCCCTGCACCAGCGCAAGGGAGACTTCGCCTGCTACTTCCTCCCTGACCTGGTCACCTTCACCCTCCCAGCAGGTGTGTGCTGACATGCGCTCTCTCGCACTCTTTCTTTTTCTCTTTCTCTCCCTCACACACATTGTGGCAAATAAAATCTCTTGGAGCTCCTCTGTACATACCCCTGAACTTCACACTGTATTTGTACACACACACACACACACACACACACACACACACACACACACACACACACACACACACACACACACACACACACACACACACACACAATATTAATGTAACCACACAAACATGACCCCACACTGTTATTAATGTAACCACACAAACATGCACGCAGCATTCCCCCCCTGTTGAATTCAGCCCACTCCCTCACAGCTTAGCACACTTTCCACTCCCACACTGAACATGGTCTGTCTCCAGCTAACAAGCCCCATTTAGTAATGCGATCGGTGCAGAAGGCATTTGACTGTGCTAACTGGGCTGTTCAACCACTCTCCACATACACTATGGCTGTGTTGAGCTGTACCCGGTGTTGAGCTGTGTGTCAATGAGGCTCACACACACGTATCTCTCCCCTTTGGCAGCTGAGGGCCATTGAAAGAGCCACTCTGGCCCTGCACCATGTTCTACAGCAGCCTGCGACTGAGAGCTTGTCCACGGCTCCCAGGCCGACTTGAATGTTTCCCTGTTGTGCTCTAAGTGTGTGTGTGTGTGTGTGTGTGTGTGTGTGTGTGCATGCGCAGGCTGCCCTTGGCTTCAGGCCACTAAAAGAGCTCTCTGTGAGACAAAGTCAATGCATTCACTGTTGAGCCACAGAAAGGCCACCAGCGTGCTGTGTACACACACACATACGCAAACAGAGGGACAGGGACAGAGAGAGCACGGTGGAATTTGCAAAGTGAGCCCCTTGTGTCTGATGGCCATTGAGAAAAGAAAGAGACATGTTTGTCCAATGCTAATGAATCACCATTTGTTTTCTCAATGTATCCTCACAGCTTTCAAAAAATGCACATTTTGAAGGTGCATTGACATGTGTGTACACACACAAACACACACACACACACTCCTAGTCCCTTAATGGAGCTTGGGTCTGATACTATAATAGCTTTTGAAAATGGTACAGTGTGTTCAAATGTGTTGGTAATGTAATTGAGATTTTCCATGTTCTCTTTTTTTTTTCCTTTTGTATCCAGACATTGAGGACCTGCCTCCCGCTGTTCAGGAGAAACTCTTTGATGAGGTGCTGGACCGGGATGTGCAGAAAGGTGAGGACTGGTCCAAGAACCCCTCAGGAATATGTAGTCCTGCTGCAGTCCTGTTGGGTTTTGTAGTTTCTCTCTCTCTCTGTGTGTGTGTCTGTGTCTGTGTCTGTGTCTGTGTCTGTGTCTGTGTCTGTGTCTGTGTGTGTGTGTGTGTGTCTTATTTAAGCATCCCTCTGATGCGGTTGCAGAGTGGTGTTGTAGGAGCCTGTGGTGTGTTTCATGGTGGGCTCCCTCTGAGGAGAATGGACCAGTGAAAGGCCTGATGTGTCTATTCACTCATGTAGTCCTGGAGGAGCGAGCTAGAGGAGCGAGCTCCTCATGGATTAAATACCAATTACACTAATTGAGTTGTCTCAGCTCCCTCCCTCCCTCCCTCCCTCCCTCCCGTGCACTTATTCAATTGCATTGCCAGCATGCGTGTGTGTGTGTGAGGATTGTGTGACCCAAACATTGCTGAGGTGTCTTGTGACCCATTTAGGCTGCTGTAATTGGGTTACAGCGGGAAGCTCTGTTGGACTTGAGAGTGATGGGGAGTGAGAATGGTCGAGAGAATGGTGTCATTGAGGGACTGCCCTGTTTTGTGCCTGTGCAGAATTGGAGGAGGAGTCGCCGGTTATTAACTGGTCTCTGGAGCTTGGCACGAGGCTGGACAGCCGGCTGTACGCGTTGTGGAACCGCACGGCCGGAGACTGTCTGCTGGACTCAGTGCTTCAGGCCACCTGGGGGATCTACGACAAAGACTCGGTCCTCCGCAAGACGCTGCATGACAGCCTACACAACTGCTCCCACTGGTGAGGAGGACACACACACGTTTATGAGTGCATCAGAATAGACACACTTAAGTACTCTGTTATCTGACACAGTCTGACACTTGCATGCTCTCTTCATTAGATCCACACAAATGCACACTGAACCATTTAGTGTGTGTGTGTGTGTGTGTGTGTGTGTGTGTGTGTGTGTGTGTGTGTGTGTGTGTGTGTGTGTGTGTGTGTGTGTGTGTGTGTGTGTGTGTGTGTGTGTGTGTGTGTGTGTGTGTGTGTGTGTTTTCAGGTTCTACACACGCTGGAAGGAGTGGGAATCCTGGTACTCTCAGAGTTTTGGCCTGCACTTCTCCCTGAGAGAGGAGCAGTGGCAGGAAGATTGGGCTTTCATACTGTCTTTAGCCAGCCAGGTACACTCCCACACTCAAAGAAAAACAAAACCACAAAACCTGCTTTTTTGAAAAAACCCTGTGGAATGCACTGGAACAACATCTACAGCTTTGTTACCTACCGCCATGTACTCTCTCACTCATGACACCAATGTCTGAGAGGCATATTTCAGAAATATACAAATATATATATATACAGTCATCTGGTTAATTAACCACACACACACTACACACACACTACACACACACTACACACACACTACACACACACAACACACACACTACACACACACACACACACACACACAACACACACACACACACACAGACACACACACACAGACACACACACAGAGTTGGAGCATTCCCTCAACAGTCCTCAGACTGTCAGGTCGTGGAGGTGGTCCTTGTCCAGGTCTTTAGCTCTTTTATGAGGCACATAAGTCAAGAGAAACTGAAGGCTTTTTAAGAGGCTGCTTTCTAGTCCTAAAAGTGCTAAACTACACACAGTGACACCTAACCTCTGCCAATAAAATGTCTTCTATTTTCCTCTTCTCGTCTGTTTTGTCTTCTCTCTCTCTCTCACCTCTACCATCTCTGTCTGTCTGTGTTTCAGCCTGGGGCAAGCCTGGAGCAGACACACATTTTTGTTCTTGCACACATTCTCCGTCGGCCGATCATAGTCTACGGAGTCAAGTATTACAAGAGTTTCCGTGGTGAGACGCTAGGCTACACGCGATTCCAAGGTAAGGGCCACCACCACCAAACACCCATAACCATGTACACACACTACACACACTCTACACACTTCATACACTACACACACTCACACACTACACACCCTACACACACACCACACACTCTACACACACACACTACACACACTCTACACACACTCTACACACACACACTACACACACTACACACACTACTCACACACTCACACACTCACACAATACACACACTCACACACACTCACACACACTCACTACACACACACACTACACAAACACACCCTACACCCACTCACACACTCACACAATACACACACTTACACACCACACACACACATGTACGTGCCCACAGTCATACATGAGGGCCTTTCTACATGTCCCGGCTCCTTCTAGATGTCCTGAGTGGGGTGTGGAGCTAAATGGTACCATATGTGATGTTGGGGTATAGGGTTACATATAGGGAGAGAACAATGTTCCTTTTGTATGTGTGCTGCAAGAGGCATCTGCCTGAGTGCAAAAACCCCACCATGCATAGAGCTAGGAGGCTCCAGAACTGGACTGGAGAGGCCACTGCCCCTCAGCCTGCTGTTTGGGTGTATAGAGGTACAGACTGCTGTTTGGTGTATAGAGCTACAGACTGCTGTTTGGGTCTTTACAGACTGCTGTTTGGGTCTAGAGGTACAGACTGCTGTTTGGGTCTAGAGCTACAGACTGCTGTTTGGTGTATAGAGCTACAGACTGCTGTTTGGGTCTAGAGCTACAGACTGCTGTTTGGTGTATAGAGCTACAGACTGCTGTTTGGGTGTATAGAGGTACAGACTGCTGTTTGGGTCTCTACAGACTGCTGTTTGGTGTATAGAGGTACAGACTGCTGTTTTGGTGTATAGAGGTACAGACTGCTGTTTGAGTGTATAGAGCTACAGACTGCTGTTTGGGTGTATAGAGGTACAGACTGCTGTTTGGGTCTCTACAGACTGCTGTTTGGTGTATAGAGGTACAGACTGCTGTTTGGGTGTATAGAGGTACAGACTGCTGTTTGGGTGTGTAGAGGTACAGACTGCTGTTTGGGTGTATAGAGCTACAGACTGCTGTTTGGGTGTATAGAGGTACAGACTGCTGTTTGGTGTATAGAGGTACAGACTGCTGTTTGGGTGTATAGAGGTACAGACTGCTGTTTGGGTGTATAGAGGTACAGACTGCTGTGTGCTCAGAGCAGCAGGGCTATCACAGGTGCTGAGGAAATGAGGGGTTGGAAGCCACTTCATCCAGAAGTAGAGCACAAAGTGCAGGTGTGTGTGTGTGTGTGTGTGTGTGTGTGTGTGTGTGTGTGTGTGTGTGTGTGTGTGTGTGTGTGTGTGTGTGTGTGTGTGTGTGTGTGTGTGTGTGTGTGTGTGTGTGTGTGTGTGTGTGTGTGTGTGTGTGTGTGTGTGTGTGTGTGTGTGAGACCGTCTGTCTGTCTGTAGTAAAGGGCACTATTAAGTCCTCTCCTGTGGCAGCAGTAGATGTGTGCTGGTGGTTATGGCCTCCTGAGGTTCTGGAACAGCAGAAGATGGGCGTGGAGTGGAGTGGCTTGTGATTGAAAGTGCTGAGATGTGGTGAATAACAGTGTTTGGGGAAAGAAAGCTTTCATACACACACTAAACCGTTGCTTCCATTTAGTTATTACATTATTATACACGTTATTCTTGTGGCTTGAATTAAATTGTAAAAACATTAGCGCTGTCAAAATAAACAAGTTCATTTCAAATATTTAACGTGTTTAAAAACGCAGCTGCCTGTGTGTTGTTGTTATTGCTGTGTGGAATGGAAATGTGTGTGTATATGGAACGGTTCATATTTGGGGGCATCCGATGTACACCTGACACGGGGCTTAGTTGGATTCACAAGCTTGCAAGTTCGAGCACTTCAACTTAGAACGTGGTGTGTATCCCGTTGGGATAGTTCTACTACTGACCACCTGACCTAGATGCTACCTCCCCCAGAGTATCTCCCTCCACCAAAGTCTGTCTCTCTCTCTCTCTTTCTCTGCTTCTCCGTGTCATCTCAATCCCTGTTTCAAAATGTTTGCCTTTCAACGTGACTCTCTCAATTTTGATGCACTTGATGGTTTTTATTGGAAATCTGTAGTAGTGAGTCTATGTTTAAAAAGAGACTATTAAACAATATTATTTGCATTTAAATACATTACATGATTTGTACATTAGTTCTGTCATGTCACATTTAAAAATCCATTATTCAGCTTCAGCAAATGTAAGTCGATTGACTATTGTTGGTCATTTTAATGACAGACTAACATCTGTGACCTTTTTTTTATTTTTATTTAATTGCCTAGGTGTGTACCTGCCTTTGCTATGGGAACAGAGCTTTTGTTGGAAAAGCCCTATTGCTCTTGGTTACACAAGAGGCCATTTCTCTGCATTGGTTGCCATGGAGAACGATGGCTATGACAATCGAGGCGCAGGCGCCAACCTCAACACTGATGATGATGTCACAGTGACGTTCCTGCCACTGGTGGACAGTGAGAGGAAGCTGCTGCACGTCCACTTCCTGTCTGCTCAAGAGGTTAGACACACACACACACACACACACACACACACACACACACACACACACACACACACACACACCTTTATATTACATGGACACAACACACAACTCATTGCTGAGCATTAGGGAAAAAATTATCACCCTTTAAGCAATTAACTATTTATTTTGCAATTACATATATTTATTTATTGACAAATAAAATGTTCTACTCAGAAAAATTGCATGCTTGCCAACTGTATTTGCGAGGATATCTGAATCATAGCCATGTAGAGACGTATCTGATCTGATCTGAATTATGTATCGGCAAATACAAAGAAAAAAAAAAAAAACTCAGTAGTGTTTGTTTGAGAACGAAGTGGTGAAGAGATCAGTTTGCCAACAGGACACATGTAGCCGATGATTGGCACTATTGCACGATGTTCAAGAAGAGATAATAAAATGATCCTTGAATGTTTATCACCAAATTGAATGTGAAATGAAGCGGGGGAGATAGTGTTTCAGCTAACCAGGCACCATAGCAGAAACACTCCAGTAAACAAGGCTGGTGTTACCTCGTAAACTAATCTCTAATGTCCAGTCTCTAAAAAGCTAACGTCAGTCTGATATCATAGCATTAGCTAGCTGGATCAAGGGCTGGTGGATATTTAGGATGAAATGATGGCATCTTTTCTCAAAGGATACACAATGTATGGACATGAATTCATCCTGAAAGTATTTAGTTAGGCTAGATATCATAGGCATCATCCATGAAACTTCTTCTTTGTGGATGAGCAGTGCCATTGAATGGGCTTACGTGGGATTTTCTCTTCTCTTTCCAATCCCCATATGTCTGGCCACGCCTATGTTGCCCACTGGATCTATGCAAATAATCTATTTCTTGTCCCTCCCATCAAATGCCGCCACTTTCACGCCAAAACAGAGACAGTAAGTTGACATTGAAAAGTACTGACATCGAAAAACGACTTGCAGCATAAAAAAAATGAGTTGCACTAAAGAAGTCTGACATGAAGAAACAAAGAACAGATTGTCATTGAAAGTGCACAAAAAAAACATAAAAAAATCTTTTCAGTGCCCAAAGCTCATTTCAATACCAATTCATAGTTTAGTCACCGATTTCGTTTTTTTCAATGTCAGACTTAAAGTCTCTGTTTTAGCTCCATACAAACTTTGACTCGGCTGTTTCCAAACACATAATGTCCTTTGCCTGAACTGTTTAGTAGAGCGATGTTTGTCTTGAGCGTGCTGCGTGTCTTTGTGAGAGCCCTGCCCTCTCCTCTGGTGAGCCCCAGCCCCCAGACCGTGGAGTTGGCCTGCACAATGCCCTGGCCCAGAGTAGTCCTCATGTGTGGGGAATACTGTCATTCATTATTTATGGAGGATTTAACATCACAGACAAACAACTACTTGTGTCCGTGCTCTTATGGAGAAACTTCATAAAGGAAAGATTAGTTGGGTGGAAATCTGTGTGTCTGTGTGTTTAAGAACATGGGGAAGCAGGAATAAATATGACTTTAAATGTCACTTTGATGGAGTTAAACAAATAATGATTAAATGTGGAATGAATAACTTTGATATGAATTTGTTTGTTTTGTTAGGATGTGTGTGTTTATCTCAAATAGGGAACAAGTTGTACGTGTTTTTGTAGGACAAGGTTTGTTTTAATGTGTGTGTGTGTGTGTGTCTCTCTCTCTCTCTCTCAGATGGGGAACGAGGAGCAGCAGGAGAAGCTCCTGAGGGAGTGGCTGGACTGCTGTGTGACGGAGGGGGGCATGCTGGTGGCGCTGCAGAAGAGCTCCCGGCGCAGGAACCACCCCCTGGTCACGCAGATGCTGGAGAAGTGGCTCGACGGATACCGGCAGATCCGCCCTTGTGCCGCCCTCTCAGACAGCGAGGAGGAGGAGGATGATGAAGACGAATGAGTGGCTGGATGAGAGTGCACTAAGGGAGAGACACTGGGGTGGGGTGGGGTGGACGGGGACGCCCTCAGGGTGGTGGTGATGGTGGTCAGGGTGGGGCAGGCGCAGGCGCACCACAGATCACATACTTGCTCACACATTCATAGTCAGACAGAAACACACACACACACACACACACACACACACACACACACACACACAGCTCTCCTCTTCCTAGCAGAGGTGTATGGCCTGCTACCATTTCAGAGCCACAAAAGACAGCCGAGGTGAGGAGCATGTTTTGTTTTTGTGGAGCTGGACATTGAACCCCTGCCTGAAACACACCACACCCATTGCAAAAAAACCCAGCTGTGACTGGATAGAGCATCAAGATCGATTTTAAATAAAGGATTCTAGTTTGAGGAAATGTTAAACTGTACGAAATAATCAACATATATAAATCTATGTATATTCTCCCGTTTCTTCCCCTCCCATCAATCTGTAAATCTGTATCCATCAAGAATGCATGTGATTGAGGGTGTGTTATAGGAACGTGACCAGCATTGAAAGAGGGAGGTCTTTAAAGAGATTTATTATGGGCACTTACAAAGCACATTTTCCAATGATAATGTTTTTTTTTTTTCTTTTCATAAGAGTTTCTGGTTGGCTTTCTGAGATAAATGTGAGTTACTAGATTGAAGTAAGGCCACAGAAGCAATCATCGGTCACCACAGCCTTTACAGCAGATTGAAAGTTGTATATCTGTTGTAAAGTTGTTTCTGTTGATATTGACAGCCACTCACACACTAAAAGAGATTATTTGTGGCATAACAGCCTGAGAGAAACCCCCTGGATGGCAATGACGGGCCACTATCCCTTGTTTTTATTTTGTGAAGTTTTCTTTTTTCTCTTGTTTACCCCTGTTGCAAGCCTTCTGAAATATTTTTGTTGACTGTATTTATTTGTTTAGGAGTGCTAGCATCAGAGGAGCTGTGTAACTTTACCCCTCCCTTCATGACATGTTCTGTTTCCCCCCTTCTGTGGTTCTGTTCATTCAATCTTGACAAATGTTTATGTTGCACAAAAATACATACTCTTGCTGTGAGAAAAAAAGATCTGTACAAGTTTACTGACATTTTGAACAATGTGTTATCTAGTACCTCGTGATGTTATGACCCGGTGCTCCCTCCTCGAAGGAGGGAGGGGATGGACACCAAACGCATCCAGCTTCTGCAGAGTGCATTAACATTAAATTAGAAACACTTCTATCTTACCTGCCTCTCACACTGACTCCTTCCTCATTCATATGAGTTAAACAGCTTCTGTTGAATAAATATTTATTTTTAATTAAACTGGGGGGAAATGAACACATGACATTATTTAAATAATTTTAAATAGGTCATTATCAACTGCACTGAAGACCCATGGATATGAGGGGTTTAGACAACGAACACATCAAGTGTAAATTCATTAGGTTTAAATAAAATGTCAAATTGCTTTAATTAAACTTTGTAAATAGTAAGTGTGGTTAAAAAAATCAATACAGTTCTGGCAGTCTTTTTTGGGGGGGGAAAGGGCACTTGCCCCCTCTTGTGGCTGAACAATGCACTACAGATTTGAAAACGAAGGGAACGGTTGCTCAAAATTGCCAGCACTCCTTAAGGTAGAATTGGAGAGCTGTATAAACATGTTCCCATTCAGCTCTGTGTGTGAAGGCCTGAAGAGTGTTGTGTATTTAATGAAGTAAATATGGCCTACATGTACTGATTTGGGACTGGAACATGCACACAGCAAAATTGTCATATTATGATTTCAGAAACCGATATGGTACCAGTTAACACCAGTTAAAATATTCAAAATAAAATCTAGTTTCTAACTTTTAAATGATTGACAGGACAGGGCAGGTACACACACACACCTCATGGGTATGATGTTATAACAACAAAAAACCTCAACCAGCAAACCAGGTTTGAAGTATAAGCACCAAATAACAAAAGTAACCCAAACGATGAGTTTAGGATGCTGTGAAAGCGTTATGGAACCCTTGGTGGAACGAACTGCCTAGCACTACCAGAGCAGGGGCGTCCCTCTCTACCTTCAAGAAGCTTTTGAAGACCCAACTCTTCAGAGAGCACCTCCCTTCCTGAACTGGCACTTAACTTGCACTTACAGCGGTTACATTCCTGCACTTCTTTTTCCTTTCTATTACGTTTTTCTTATGTAAAGCAGTATTTATTGTTACACTAGGTCTCTATTGCTCGTAGCTTGACTGTTCTCTCCCTTGTACGTCGCTTTGGACAAACGCGTTTGCTAAATGACTAAATGTAAATGTACCGTTATGAAAGGTATGCATTTTTCCTTATCAGAATTGATTGATACTCGACTTCCTGGCCGGCAGTATGGAGTAGGAAAGTTGGTTGAAAAGTAAGTTGAGGGATGTTTATTCATAAATCTTGTCTGTTTAGTATGCACACACAAGCTAGTTGAAGCCTTTCAAATTTGCTGAAACTAGATCCCTGCAAACCCATTTTCTTCCTAAACAGCAAACAATCCATGCGTCACTGTGTCATGTGCTAATGATTATCTGATGCGGTGGATGAATAATAGATATTGACAGTGGAAATATTCAACTCCCCACATCCAATTTTGTATATAGACAAGAAGTGACGTATTTCCCCTCAATACATTCATGATTATTGTAATGCCAAACAGCCATAACATACTCTTTTTTTTCTGTGAAAATGTTCTGCCGTCAAATGTCAGAATGTTTCTTTTCATCCCTAAAGTCAATTACACCGAATATTCCATCTTAATTGGGTTTCCTCGCTGCCTTGTAGTAGCTATGATTAATGTGGACTTTGATTTGGCCAAATTAGAGAAACCACCATGAAAGGGGCTTTGATGAACAGCCACACTGACTAAATGTTTCTCCAGGGCTGGCTGCAGGGAGAGGCCTTTTGAATCTGCTCCACAGGGACCTCAACACTCGACAGATGAACTTCCAAGCTCTCCGGTTCTGGACAAGACTACAGTCCATGAAAATCCATTAAGGTTTCAGGCAAGAGCCTGCTTCTGCGCTACAGCACATGTCCTTCTAGTGGAGGTCTACCCATCTGAAATAGAGGCTGAGGTAAGGGGGGTGGAAGCCGACTCACCAAAACCATTTTTTTTTTTTATATTTATTTGAACCTCTCCAACAACGCATGGGATGACTTGTGTAAAATGTAAATGGCGCCCTTTTGTGGCTGAAAACACACACTGCAGCTGTAACAGGAGAAGTAGAGCAGAGGTCATGGCTGCCAGGAAACCAAAATGGATTCCTCACCAGTGTATGCCTGAGAATACAACAGCTCACGCCACATTACAACTAACACTGTCAACACTGCGTTACAACTAACACTGATAACACTGCGTTACAACTAACACTGATAACACTGCGTTACAACTAACACTGACAACACTGCATTACAACTAACACTGATAACACTGACAACACTGCATTACAAATAATACTGATAACACTACAAAACAATTCAACTGGATAACTAATGATAGAAAAGGCAAAGATCAATGATGCAGATCCTCTTGAATTGGGAAGACACTGAAGACAGCTTGTTGTCCAGTCGATGACTCAGAGCATTTTTCTGAGTACTGAAATCCCAGGTGCTTTTGCTTGATACACCAAACCCAGTCACACACACACACACACACACACACACTCAGAGTCAGAAAGTATGATGTCAGAACTGTATCTTTTATTTGAACTGCACTGTATGCTAAATGTTCACCTTGTACAAGAAACAAATACAAATACTCACACTAAAAACAAAACATACTGCTGACGGCCTCTGCTTCTGCTAGTGTTGGGCACTAAGTAGGAGTTGCTATGGCTCTTACAGAGTACAGGACGCCCCAAAAACCTGGCCTTCAAGAGAACAACAAAAAAAGAAAAGGGAGAGGGGAAGGATGAAATGAAATAGGTAGAGGAAGGGAGAGATAGAGAGAGAGAAATGGAGGGAAGATCACATAGGACTATGATTACAGGAACATTTAACTAGGCAATACAAATCTAACAGGACTGCAAAACTTTTTTTCTTTTTTCTTTTAAAACACCGAAACCATGGGATGCATCTGATATATAAAAATACCACAATGGGAGGAACATGGAGAGAGAAAATATGCAGACTACCCAGAATTCTGTTTTCTTTCTTTCTCGGACCAAAAATTGAAGGGGTGGGGGGGAAAGAACATCTGCAAAAAAGTGTTTTCCTGAGTCATTACGGAATGGAGATATCCTTAACCCTTTCCTGTTCAGCTGGGATGTCCTTCACACCAGAGAAAACAAACACACAAACAAGAGCATCGCAGCCAGTCTGGACCAGCCAATGAGAAGAGAGCCCCACGTCCTCCATCCCCCTGTCCTTTCAGTGAGGACATGTCCTTTCAGCAGAAGAACTGGACTGAACATCCAACTTGCAAGCAGTGAGAAGAAAAGTCCCATGGAGTCTCTTGCACACATTGAGTGTGTCACAGGCAGGGTACAGAATGGCTACACAACATGTCTCCTGGGGACGGCAGCATGACACCACAGAAAGAAAGAAAGAAAGAAAGAAAGAAAGAGAGAGAAGATGAACAAAAAAATAAAAGTTGTCAATGGTGTTCAGAAAGATCACACAGTACATCTCTCAGCTACGGACAGGCTTTTTTGAAGCCAACTCTAAAGTCATGAATGTGAATGTCTGTATTGATCCATACATTTTGGGATGATATGGTTGTGTTCCTAGGCTTATGTCAAGAGTCTGCAATCCATCAAGACAATGCAATCTCAACACACTACATCTTCTGAAAGTAGAGGTGATGTTTGAGTTGTAACTTTCCCCATAACCACACTTGGCTCCATAAACTTCAGACTTCTTTGATCCATGTTATCCAACACTTAAAAAAAAAAAAAAAAAAAAAAAAAAGACCAGTTTGAAAACCCACTCCCTAACTGGCAGCCACACCTTCCAGTAGGTGCAGAGTTGATTTGGAGTTCAACCAGCTATGCTATTGGAGAGTGAACATATTCAGGGCTAGACCACCAGACTGCTAACAACTTTGATCTTGTCTTGGTGTTTAAAATATTTGGTCTACAGACGGCGCTACGCAAGGTGAGGACCACAAAGGAACTTCTCCTGGCTCACTATGTGTGCGTCTGTGTATGAGCGGACAGGAACTAAGTTCTCCTGGCTCACTCTATGTGTGCGTCTGTGTATGAGCGGACAGGAACTAAGTTCTCCTGGCTCACTCTATGTGTGCGTCTGTGTATGAGCGGACAGGAACTACGTTCTTGGGGGGGAGGGGGTGGGTGAGGAAAAAACTGACTGACTGTCAGGAAAGGGTTAAGCTCACTCTGTAGATCACCACTGCAAGTGGGCAATCAAACTACTTCTCTCCTTCAACTGATGTCTGATAAATATATATTTATATATATTTCATAACCTTTTTTTTTTTTTTTTTTTTACTTCTTTCTTTCACACCGAAGACCAAAAAGAAAAATCTCATCTGCACACATGAGATAAGGGAGGGGCCAGGCTAAGGATGGGAGTGGTCACAGAGAAGGGAGGGAGGTTTGGGTAGGGGGGGGCTGGGTCCAGTAGCACGCAATGCTGTGGTGTCTCAGAGCTCTCCCATTGGTGCGTGGGGAAGCAGGCCATCCAATCAGATGGGAGTTGTCAGGGTGGGCTGAGGTTTTCTTCCCACTAACGCACCTTCATAGTGTTAACACACTGGATGTCCAAAAGAGAAAAAGAAGCTTTTTTCCAAGGAAAAAAAAGAAACAAAACAAAAAAACATCTCAAAAACAACAAAAAAGAGTTTACTGAACCAGAAGAGAGACAGAGATAGAGAGATTTAAAAATTAAAAACGGAGGAGTAGAAATCCATGGAACGCATGTCAACCCCCAGTGCTGTGTGGCAGCGTGTGAGTTCACTGTCTCTTGGTCCCGGTTGGTTGCTTGGTTGGTTGCTATGGTGTTGCTATAGCGATGGCTCCTCCTGGTGCGGTGCTATTGCTCGGTCAGGTGTTCTCTGGTCTCGCCGTGTTTGGACGGCTGGTTAGGGGAGGGGGCCTGGGAGGGGTGGGTGCCTGATGGGAGGCTGTGGGCGACGGGCACCCCACCTGGCACCAGACCCTCCATCGCCCCTGGGATGCCACCTGGAGCTACACCCACCAGCCCCGGCGGGTACCTGGGCAAAGAGAAAACAACAGTCAAGAACGCTGGGTACAGAGAGGACACACACACACACATCCAGGTTAAAACACACGCACGTGCGCACACACACACACACACACACACACACACACACACACCTCTTCAACCTGACTGCCACTGGAACATGGCCTATGGCTATGCAGCCTAGCTTGTAAACATCTGTCTATTTCTCTTTCGCTTTCCCTTTCCAAAAAACACACACGTACACTTTCACCTTCACCTGCAAGAACACTGTGTGTTTTAGGCAAATGCTAAATCCCCCCCTACCACACACACACACACACACACACACACACACACACACACACACACACACACACAAAAGAGAGAGAAACGGATATTTCTTAGAATACCACCACATTCAAAATGAATGAATAACCGTCATGATCTTCAAGCAAAAAAGTGTACTTTTTGAAGAAGTGTCAACGACTTAGTAGTTTGCTTGTGTGGCATACGCACATCAACACACAATGTGACATGCTGGGACACACACAAGCATCCTCCACACATAGAGGGAAACCGCAAACTCCCCAAAGAGGAGCAGAGAGATGATCCTTCAGGACCGTGCAGAGTCACTTCTGCAGCGCGTACACCGTGACTGACAGTCAGTCATACATGTGATGCCCACTGAGTTGGCCTGGCATGGGCCGTCACTGGGCACTGAGCATCCCACTCCTGTCTCAGTACGGCTGTTAGAGGAAGGTGGGGGGTTAAGCGCTGCAGTAGAGGCACGTGTGGCAACAGAGCGCGGCCAGCAGAGGGCAGTGTATTTACCTGAGTGAGATTTAGGCATTTAATTTGTCTTGGGGGACACCAGTAGTAATGGCCTGCAGAGTTTGGTTGGTCACTTGGCTGCGTAAAAGAAGCACATGGAGGCGCAAACACTGAAATCAAAGTGAAGTCTGGGGTGGAGAGGAGAGGAGAGGGGCAGGCACTAGGACAGGACTCACTCACGGACTACTAATGGAGAGGTTAGTGCTAGCAGTGCAAAGAGACTAGAAGAGGAGGGGAAAGCAAGTGCTTTTGTGGCAAGCTAGCAGGGGACAGGACTACTGTCCAATCCAGAGAGAGAGGGTAGGAGACTAGCATACTTTAAGAGGTGCACATTCAGCCTAAGTGAGAAACCTATGACTACATGGCTAAACAGGCTAACTACAAGCCAGAATGTACAGGAGGGTATTGTAACAAGTGAGTTAGTCCATTCCTACATTTATGCAAAAGCATTGTTTGATTATGATGGATTGTGGGAAGCCATTAAATGGTAAATGAGTAAAATGTTGAAACAAAAAAGGCTGGACAGGCTACAGGTAAGACTACACTGGCTGTGCATTCATATTCTACCTGTAGGTGGCGCCGTTGAGCTCAGGGTGGACGCCCTGCTGGTCCATCACTGCCCAGGGTGCTGTGGTGACAAAGAACTCCTTGTTGACGCAGTTTCTTAGGCTGTCTGGGATGCGGCCTGTTGCAACACAAGACAGTGGAGAGAGGGGTTACGATTCCAAACATTTAAGACACTCAAATGATCCACACTGAGAAATATTCTGTCATGGCAACATATCCCAAAACCTTAAAATGGCAAAGCCAACTTCCCATGTCAAATATGTTTCCAATCCAAATGTCTCATCATTTCATGACCTTGAATAATGCCGGTTCAAAAGGCTATGTAGTTAAAATGGAATGAGGTCGAAGGGCTTTTTGCTTTAACTGTGTGTGTGTGTGTGTGTGTGTGTGTGTGTGTGTGTGTGTGTATATGTGTGTGTGTGTGTGCAGGCGTAAGGGCATCTCTCTCTGCAGTGCTCCATGCTTTTTCTAAAGCATTTAAACTGACATCAGATCCCTTTGCTTCAGAAATTGGATGAAGGAATGTGGAATTGTTTGCGCAGTAATGGTCTGAAAAACACTACCTCAATTACAACTGCCAATTATTTTCTTATTACTGAAAACGTTAATAAACGTAGGATTGTCTGTCTACACAATCTTCGTGGTAATTGGATATTTTGCAAAGAGGCTGTGTTTCAGAAGGTGTGATCGTACGCTCCGTTGGCATGCTGACTAGTTACATCACTGTGCCTTGACAACGGGATGGAGAAAAACAATAGTGTGAACGCAACTGGTGGCAAGACTGCACTCGTGCATTATTCTGTTTCTTTGCACTTTTATTTGTGTTCACATCCAATAGGAAACTTCCATTTGACCTGTCTGTTGAAGTCCAGATAATACTGCACCTACGGGCATGTTAGTGTTTGAGACATGGCAGAGTGAATTTGACACTACTGTGTCAAAACATGTTGTTTTGGTTGGAATTGAATAAAGGATCGGATTGAATAAAGCCATAATCAATATGCTTTTTTCTGCAGTCTATAAAACGAAAACAAAATCATTGATTGGCACTATTCTCACTGGGATGACTGAGGCACCAGGTTGTTCTGTCAGGAGCTCACAATCAACAGATCAATACCCCACAATTATTTAAAACAACAAAACAGGTAGCACTTTATTAACTTCTTACGTTATTCACGCTTTGCTCTTCTGTTTAGAGACGGCACATTATCTTGATCACTACTGCTTTTAACAGCTTGGCTGTGCTCATGACGCATGATAAATAGGCCAATAAAGCACTGATCTGGCAGAAGGGCAGACTTGGGCATCACAGTTGGCCATTTTGATTATTAGAGAAGAATGAGTGTAATCAATACATGTTTTGCTGCAGGCTATACGACATGGAGATGTGAAAATCAATCATCCACACACCCATGGCTCTAACTGGGCTGAGGTGGAGATGGAGATGGATTTCTTGCTTGACACATTAGTTTTCATAACTTACTTTTATGATTTAGTTGGTACTATTATTATTTGAATTGTGTGTGTGTGGACCCTGGTCACAGCTGTGTGTTTTTAAATCTGTTAAGAGTGCCTTAAAAGCCGAAGGGTCTGTTTGGTATCCGGCCCATCAGGACTGAGGACAGAACGGGAGCTAAGCACAGGAGCTAAGCACAGGAGCTAAGCACAGGCCTAATGAACACATCAGCCAGGGGAGCACAGGCATCTCCTCCACAGGCTCCTCTAAGCCAGGGCCTGCCCCTCAGGACCCTCAGGCCAGCATCTACCCTCCCGCCCGCCTGCCAGCCAGCCAGCCTAATGATGACATCTCCTAAACGCCACAGAACTAATGAAGGCTGCACACCAGCCATTGAAGTGGAAATGTGACATCTGGAGAGAGACAAGAGAAGGGGCATGATGGGGGGGGGGGGGGGGGGGAGCTTCTGTTGGTAGAGAGCGCCTTAAAGCTTTTTTTTGGAAGTGGCAGAAAAAGACAAGCAAAAACAAGAGACAAAGAAAGAGTTTGACAGAGAGTGAAAGAATGGGAGACAAGGCAAGAGAGAGAGAGAGAGAGATGGAGAGATAATTACCGGTAATGGCTCGCCGGATCTCAGTGGCTGCTGCCTCTCTCATCTCCAGAGAGGCCTGCTCGCTGTACCAGGCGGTGTGTGGGGTGCAGATCAGATTGGGGGCATCCTTCAGAGGGCCCTGGGCAAAGCTGAGAGCATGACAGACAAACAGAGACGGAAAGAGGCAGAGAGAAAAGTAGAGAGAGAGAGAGAGAGAGAGAGAGAGAGAGAGAGAGAGAGAAAAAGACCAAGAAAAGTGGAGAACAGTACAAAATGTCAGATTCAGTCCATCACATCAGCGAGTTGCCTCTCCTCCGTGTCTCTCCTCCCAGCCGTGACGGCAGATGCCTCCGCTCCGTCCCTGCTGGGATGGGAGGGGTCTGTGTGTGGGCTCCGTCACATGAGCTGATGGAGGACGGGAGGCGCGAGGAGGCGCAGCGGAGTTAAAGACGGCCAATCGGAGAGCGGCAGGGCAGCAGCAGTTTGAGAGCTGAGGGTGGGTCAGGGTGATGGAGGCCGGCGGTTCAGAGGGAGTTAGCTGCTCAAACACACACGCCTCCCCTAGGAGTCCTCCCCGAGGTCCCTCCCCACACAGGCATGCTGCCTTGGCTCGGACACATGATTGACAAGCAGATTATTGTCCTGATTGGCTGAGTGCCTCTTTGTCCTGACTGACTGACAATCTTTCCTTATTGCACCCTATTGCAAAGTTGGGGGAATTTCACAGAGAATCCACTATATTGATAGCGGCTGAAATGGAAATAGCATTTCACTAAATTCACATCAATGACTTCACCTTGAAAATGTATTCTAATCGACAATGTCTTCTGGCCTTTTTATAAATGTTAACTGATGTGTTAAAGGATTCACTACAGTTGGTTGACAAATATCAGGACATGATCTCTGTTCCAAGCAAAGTCAGCCATGCTGGTAGCTAAGTGACATAAATAATGGATAATGCATAAAGGTCAAAACTCTCCTCCCCGGGCTTTTGTGTGTGACTCTCCACAGAGAACTTGAATGAATTATTTAAATGTTGACACATCAAAGTCATGAAACAAACATTTCCTTGTATGGCATGTGTGGAGGGGAGTGGTTCCCAACATGCAGGTGTGGGCCCAGGAGAAACAGGAGTGTGTGGGCCCAGGAGAAACAGGAGTGTGTGTGCCCAGGAGAAACAGGAGTGTGTGGGCCCAGGAGAAACAGGAGTGTGTGTGCCCAGGAGAAACATGAGTGTGTGTGCCCAGGAGAAACAGGAGTGTGTGGGGTGCTCACCTGAAGGGCTCGGTCTCGTGCACATCCAGGGCAGCTCCACGTATCCGCCCCTCCTTCAGGGCCTGGGCCAGGGCCTTCTCATCCACCAAACCCCCCCGAGCCGTGTTCACCAGGAACGCCCCCTGACGCATCTGAAACACACACACACACACACACACACACGTACGTAGCGTTAACACAAACACTAAAACACAACTCCATGGGGTTCATGTAAAAGACAAGCAACACAGTTTTAACAGATACTGTTAAATCAGACTGTTTGTGTCCAAAATCAAACATAACCTAGATCTTTAGGTTTGGTTAGATGTGAGGCCTTGGAGTATCCATTGGTTCTGGTCATTCCTGCTGGCGTATATGTTGTGGTCATGGGAGCGAGATCATGTGAGTGGTAGTAACTCACACGGACACAACACTGAGCATCTGTCACGGCTCTTCCCATACCACTCAGGAATGTTGTACTGTGTGTGTTATGGTCCCGATTAGGGGAACATAAGGGACATAGAAGGCTTTCTGGGAAACTGCTAGCACAGTTTGCCACAGCCTGACAGTCACAAGACATAAATCATCTTACCATTATGTCTGTATGCATTTTAAAATGAAGGCCTTTCTCAACCAAATAGTCTACTTCATTTATGGCTGATGTTCTACGGATCCCTAACCCAAAGACTATGACCTTGAAGAAATGCAACTTAGTTCTTTTTGAAGAAGTTTATTTCTTAAGGAAGTTTTTCGTTCCAGAGGAGATGAAAACCACCATCAGATAAATGTCCTGACTATCTCCCTGTTCCCCCCACACACACACACACACACACACATGCAGTGGCCTACTCTTAAACCCCACACGCCCACTCCCAATGCCCCAAAAGCACTACATGAGCTGATTACTTTGTGTGTCTATCTTTGTGACTCCATACGTGTGTGGGTGTGTGTGTGTGTGTGTGTGTGTGTGTGTGTGTGTGTGTGTGTGTGTGTGAATGATTTGATAACAGTGGCACCCAGTATGTTTATATGCGCGCTGATAAACTGCAACAGCACAGCGGCACTGTTTGCCAGAAAAACAACAGCAAAGGAAAATCTAATGAAAGCACTTGGAAGAAAGTAATCCCTTAATCTTGACAAAAAAAGCTAGAAATCCAGGCCATGAAAAGCCCTGGTGCTGCCAAGCTGCCTTTTATTAGGTCTGTTTCCTTTTTTTACTGAAGGGAGCGGGGGAGAAAAAAGACCAAAAAAAGAAAGAAAGAAAGAAAGAAAAAGCTTTGCTCCGAAGCCGAGTGCTGCCTTAGATGTTAGTGAGAGGAGGTGGGGGGACATTTACACCCTTTCATTTGGGAGAAGCTGAGAGGCAAGGATACGCTGGAGGTGAACAAACAGCCAGTTAACTAGGTTAAACTAGCACCACGCTCTCCTGTCAGACAACACCACAGAGAGAGAGAGAGAGAGCAAGCACCGCACTCAGGCAACATCCACACAGAAAGAGGAGAGGAGAGGAAAGGAAAGCAGAGGAGAGGAGAAGAGAGCAGAGGAAAGGAGAGGAGAGGAGAGGAAAGGAGAGGAGAGCAGAGGAAAGGAGAGCAGAGGAGAGGAAAGGAGAGGAGAGGAAAGGAGAGGAGAGGAGAGCAGAGGAAAGGAAAGGAGAGGAGAGGAGAGCAGAGGAAAGGAGAGGAGAGGAGAGGAGAGGAGAGCTGGGCAGAGTGAGTCACAGAGATGAGGGGGGAAAAGAAAAAGAGGGGGGGGGAGATGGGTGTGGGGGTCATTCTTCTGGTTTTCCTCCAGGGGGCAAAGTGGATCAGGGAGACAGCAAGTGTACACACACACACACACACACACACACACACACACACACACACACACACACACACACACACACACACACTCATCTCTCTAAGCTGAGCTCCCAGCAGTTCCCTACTGCTGAGCCGAGTCGATATATTTGCCGTAGCCGTGGGCTGGCGCTAATTGCGTTTGACAGAGCAAAGGAATGAATTTGTTTCCAGCTTTGGCGAGCTTAAGATACAAAGGGAGTGTGTATGTCTGTCTTTAACGCATCCATAGCACATCTATACAGAGTCTATACATCACTAGCCTTAGCAGACTTCTGCAGAAAGTTCACTAATGACATTTTAGATAGAAAAGAAAGTGTGTGTGTATATATATATATATATATATATGTATGTGTGTGTGTGTGTGTGTGTGTGTGTGTGTGTGTGTGTGTGTGTGTGTGTGTCAGACAGACTGTACCTGTTTGATGGTGAAGTCATTGATGAGGTGGTGGTTGTGTTCGTTGAGATTGCAGTGTAAGGAGACGCAGTCGCTCTGGTAGAGTAGGTCCTGGAGGGTGTAGACGCGCTGTACGCCCAGGGAGCGCTCCAGGCCGTCCTGCAGGTACGGGTCGTAGAAGATCACGTTGAAGCCAAACACCTTCGCCCGCACCGCCACCGCCTGACCTGTGCGACCTGTACACACACACACACACAAAATGTCAACACTCATAAAAAAAGCCTGTATTTGCAGCATCCCAGCAGTTGTGCGTGTGTTCCAATCCTAACCACTGAATGTGGTTAAAGGGGAGCAGCAGGAGTGAAGCCTATGACACCTCCTGTTCCACGCCGATGACTCCTGTGTTCCTAGCAGCACTTAGGAGCCTGAAAAGGAGCAGTCTGAGGAGGAGTGAGAGGGCTGAGATATGGTCTTATCTTATGGTTCCCCTTCCTCACACTCACCCACTCACCCACTCACCCACTCACCCACTCACCCACTCTCTCTCTCTCCCTCTCCCTCTCTCCCTCTATTCTTCTCTATTAGCAGGTTGTTCAGAGGCTGCTTGACAGCCAGGAGAGGCAGTACAAAGTGTGCTTAGATAAAGACAGAGTGAAAACACAGACTGACTGCTTGAAAAAAAAAAAAAAGAGCGAGAGAGCGAGAGAGAGATGATAAAGTGAGAAACACTATTTGAGAGTGAGAGGTGGGAAGAGAGGACTGTGAAAGTGTGTGTGGGAGAAGAGAAGTCCCTCTTTTAGCAGTGATGGCCAGAATCAATAAAGCCCTTCAGAGAGAGACCAGACATGAAGTCACACACACACACACACACACGCACGCACACACACGCACACACACACAAGCACACACACACGCAAGCACACACACACACGCAAGCACACATACACACACACACAGAGAGAGAGAGAGACTCTCAAGTCTCCAATGTTTATCAGGGCTGTGGGAAAGGACCCTTTGTGCCTAAAAATCACAAACACACAGACACATTCTCTCTCTCACACACACACACACACACACACACACACACACACACACGTTATTAAGTATAAATCACAAACACCTGCACAAACAAGCAGACACATTCTCTCTCACACACACACACACACACACACACACACACACACACGTTATTAAGTATAAATCACAAACACCTGCACAAACAAGCAGACACATTCTCTCACACACACACACACACACACACACACACACACACACACACACACACACACACACACACACACACACACTTTATTAAGTATAAATCGGAGTTCAAAAACTTTGTTGAGTCTCTCCACATGCCTTGGTTTTTGCACAATAATAAGCTTAAATCTGTGTGAAATTTGATAAATTGAATTGGCTGATTGATATGTGATGTGAGATGTTCCAGTATAGGATCCCAACAAAGGATAGGCAAACGATGTCCACAGGTAACGTGACAGTAACCTCCAGGCTGAGGGTTAGGCTATTCTCTTACAGCGTTCAACCTGATGTACACAGAGGTCCACTCCTGGTGTCAGTCATTCCTCTGTATGGTCATACCGTAACGTCCACCGTCTGTGGCTGGACAGAGCCTGCCTGGCTATCAGGAAATACACTCACAGATGACCTCATGCACCGTCTGGGCTACAGTGTATTATACATGCAGACGGGGTTAATCCGAGGGACAGGTGGGGAGTGACCATGTCCTGCCTGACTGTGTGTGTGTGTGAGAGGCTGGGACTGGGAGGCAGCAGGGGATGCTGTGCTGGCTTCAGTAGCTGCAGGACAGGACAGGACAGGCCATTATCTACAGTGTGACAGAGGCTTACTGTCACTCCGAGACCTCCACTGTGGACCCAGACATCCCTTGTGTGTGGGTGAGACAATGGCAATGAAACGGTCACAGCCAAACCGGATCCACTGTTGTGTCCAGACACACACACACACACACACAGAGGGTTGGCGAGGGAGAGTGAGTGTGTGAGGGGAGTCTCTGGAGCAGACATGCAGAGAGGTGTGCTGTGTGTGAGATAAGCACTGCTATATGGAGGCCTGACTGGCTGTCTGGACACACACACACACACACACACACACACACACACACACACACACACACACACAGAGAGAGAGAGACTCTCAAGTCTCCAATGTTTATCAGGTGACTGATAAATACTGTCCACAGGCAGACGCAGACACACACACACATACACACACACACACACTCAGGAGAGGAGGGATTAGGACAGTAAGGTGTGGACAGGGAACCACAAGGGGAATGTGGCGGAATTAATGAGTCGACAGATAATAGCAGAAAAGAAAGAAAATTACAATAAGAACAAAACAAAGGGAAATAAATACACTGAAAAAGCCTTTATCCACTGTAGCCAACTGTGTAAAAGCTTGAGGCAGAAGCTGGAGACAAAAGCAAACAAACTGAATGAAAGGCAGAAGAAAGAAACACGACAAAAGAGGAAGGTGTGTTTGGGGGCTGGCTGGAAAGAAAGACCCAGCAGGATAAACAGATACAAAAAGAGTAGAAGACTAAAAAAAGGCAAGAATGATAAAGAATAAGTCTGTCAACATCTGTGTGTGTGTGTGTGTGTGTGTGTGTGTGTTATGTGAATATTAAATATCTCTTGTACTGCGTGTGTTTGTGTGTGTGTGTGTGTGTATCTTAAGTATCTCTTGTACTGTGTGTGCATGTGTGAGTGTGTGTGTGTGTGTGTGTGTGTGTGTGTGTGTGTGTGCTGACCGAAGCCAATGAGGCCCAGGGTCTCTCCACGGATGCGTGCGGCCCCAGACGCCACCTCTCTGATCTGCTCCACGCTCTGGACGCGGGTGCCCTCACGCAGGGCCTGGTACAGCCAGGTGTTCCGGCGGTACAGGTTCAGGATGTGGCAAATGGTGGAGTCGGCCGTCTCCTCCACCGCTGCTGCCGGAATGTTGCACACTGCAATACCTGCACACACACACACACAAACATACACATTTAGATC
>NC_045174.1:6051306-6058806 GCF_900700415.2 Clupea harengus | reverse complement strand
AATATATAAATAGACTTAGCATATCGATTTTTTAACAAACTGTCCGATAACTGACGCAGCTACAGATGCAGATCTTGACAAGGCGACCCAAAAAAAATCTCTTGCGACCCAGCAGAGGGTCGCGACCCAGTCTTTGGGAAACAATGGACTATACCCCTTACATATTAACTCCATACACAAGGAAAAGATGAACTCAACCACACCCTGCAGAAGCAAGCTCAACCAAATACAAATAGAAAAAACATTCTACATAATGAGGCACATCTGTCACATATTTGCCACCAGAAATCCTCTTGCCCATGTCTTCATTCTTTTGTGTGTGTGTGTGTGTGTGTGTGTGTGTGCGTGCGCAAGACTCAACACCAACTTATAAAAATGGTTGCCAGGCTGTCACCCAGCAACAGCTTTAGGTTGCCGAAACTGACAATGTGGTCGCCATGTTTTAACGGTCTGTATTTAATAGCCAAGCCTTCACATCACAGAATGTTTAAACCATTTATTACTTACATACCTACTTTAGTTATTTTATGAGTTATTAAACATTTATGAGTTAATTTCATCAGATTGAGATTGCTCAGCAGATCCAGACTGAAGGAGGGTGCGGTGGTCATCCGGACTGAATGTGTGTAAATGTGTGTAAATGTGTGTGTGTGGGGGAGGGGGGTACCCATGACCAATCTATATGTCCCCCCTTGAACACTGGCACTCCACTCTAGGACTGTTCCACATTATTACATTAATGTAATAGCCCATGTGCTGTCAGACTGCATACATTTGAGTAAATGATAAATAAAATAAATGTCACACAAACCATCTCTCATTACTGGCTTGCAACAAACTGAAATTTTCATGAATAAAATGAAGACTATACAAGGTGCCTGGTTATGTCCACTAGCATAAGGAATTTAACATGCATGTGCAGGACTAAAGTAAATATATATTAAATATATAATGTAATATTATTATTTTATAATATAAAATAAGATATATTCCTCTATTCCTCATGACTGCACAGATAGAGCTGCCTCTAAGGCCACACAACTAAGGCTGGGAAAACTACAGTCCAAAAAGGAAACTGGAAATTCGACTGAAATCAAAGCTTTGAGGCTTTTTGGGGTTTTCCTGACATGAATACATCAAAGAGAGAGAGTCCAGCTGCCTGAACCAAGCAGTAGTGTGTGTGTGTGTGTGTGTGTGTGTGCTCACCTTCTCGTGGATCTCCTGTGTGGACTGGGCGTCACAGAATGCCACGGTTGCCAGGTCTTTGAGGATGGGCATCTCCACAGTGCAGTCCCGGCCGTCCAGCAGCGCCACCAGCGGGCGCGGGTGCATGGGCCCGTTCATGATCTGAGGCCGGATACCTGAGCAACACACGGGGGGAGAACACCAGTCAGACACAACCCAACAGAACCCAACAGGACCCAACAGGACCCAACAGGCACTGCACTCCTTTTCAAAGACTTTTCATTCAGAGACAACAAGAACACTAATAGCCTTCATGAGCCCAGCGGAGATGAGAAAGGTTCAGACCAGTTTACAGTCAGAGGTGGAGACGCCCCCAACAACAAGAGCTGATGGAAGAGACACTCATAGTCTCCAGAGTGCCAGAGTAAAGCAGACATCCAGCCTGTCACTGGGTCTGTTTGCCGGCCATTAAATGCTTAAATGCATGGAGACTGGAGCTGCAGCAGAGAATCAATCACTGACTGAGTCACAGGAACAAATACCCTCCACTGAGCTACTTCCTATGTGTGTGGAGCACGCGCGCACACACACACACACACACACACACACACACACACACACACACAGTCCCCTTGTGTGAGAGTATGTGTGTGTGTGTGTAGGGGTTGGCGAGATGTTGGTGATAGCTGTAAATGACGTGGTGGGCTAATCCACTCTTGAGTCTCCATCATGGATTTATCGAACCGCGTGTGTGCCTGCCAAGGCTTGATTGTAACTATAACAACCTCATCAGTACACACACACACACACACACACACACACACACACACACACACACACACACACACACACACACACACACACACACACACACACACCTAATGTTTATGGCATGTTTGACAACATACACAGTAACACACAGACACACATCAATGTCTGCTTCACATCCATCCCAGTAGACACACACTATTTCCACCTGTCCTTCATGAGAAGCAGGCAGAGAGAAGCAGGCAGAGCACTCTGTAGAGCCAGTAACCGCCAAGCCTTTCTGTCTCTCCTTCTTCCCATCCATTCCCCTGCTTTCATTCTTCTTCATTTCCTTTCTTCCCTTCCTTCCATCCTTCCTGGCAGGGTACTCCATTTTACATTGAAGGAAATCTAGTTTTCTGACCGTGCTCAAAAAAGAGCAACATGGAAGGAGCAAAGGAAAGCAACGCTGACCAGTCAACAAGTGAGCTGCCTCTTAGATCCTCTGTCTGAACACTTCTGGAAAAGAAGTCACTTAAAAGCTGCACTTTACTCAAACATTAACACGAGTGCACACACACACACACACACACACACACACACACACACAGGATCAAATCATGGATGAAACATCTGCCTCCACTAGAGCCACTAAGCAAAACGCCATAGAGATGTGAAGTCACACTTTGTGTCTCTGAGGAGAAGACTGAGCTAATCAATGCCCATGGGGTCAGAGGAGGGAGACTAGCACCCACCCCCACACACACACACACACACACACACACACACACACACACACACACACACACACACACACACACACACACACACACACTCTGACACACACACAGAGGGATGAAGAGATGCCAGTATGATGGCGTGAACAGGAGGAGGAAGAGGTCAAATTGTTCAGGTGATGCTGAGGAGAAAGAAGAAAGAAAAGAAAAGGCTGCCAACCAGGCTCAGCCCCAGCTGAGAGCACCAACAGGTGAGATGACAGCCGACAGACAGGCAGAGAGAGAGAGAGATAGCAGGCAGGCAGGCAGGGGATGAAGGAGAAAAGAGGGGGGTGAAAAAAAGAAAGGTCTTGGTGGTGGATGAGGGCAGTGGAGAGGTAGTCTCCCTCTGCCTGCTGCCTGTTGTCATGGTGACACTACTGTGGGCAGGGCCAAAGCGCACTTTATTTCCAGTGGTGACATCTGTGCTCCAACACATGCACACACACACACACACACACACACACACACACAGGTTCATAAGGTGCTCGAACAGCACTGATATGCCATGAACAGGAGGGAGAACATCTATTTCAATATTAATGCCACCAGCTGCACCAGCCTGCTTGTCTGTCAGTGTGAGGAGAGCTAAACAGAAGGCAAGTGTGTGAGTGTGTGAGAGTGGTGTACGATGTCAAACACATAGACACAGTGCCTATGGTGTAGTCCCAAGGCTTAGCTGAGGACCTGAGGTGAGAGACAGAGGGCAGCAGTGATAACACTCTCAGCAGGGGCAAGATGGAGGAGTGTGATGCACATTTACACACACACACACACACACACACACACACACACACACACCTTGTGACAACAGCGCCCTGCATGACAAACAGAGGACCTGTTCTCCTCGGTACACAGCGAGAGCACCCAGAGTGCAGTGCAGAGTGTTTGGCCAAACAGCAACTCAAACAGTGCACCCCTCCAGAGTAATCCACCTGTGTCCCCTACATACCCTCTACCCCACCTGACTGTGTGTGTGTGTGTGTGTGTGTGTGTGTGTGTGTGTGTGTGTGTGTGTGTGTGTGCGTGGTGGCATGAGTGTGTCTGCAGTCACACACACTCATAACCACACACAAACACACACACACAAACACACACACACTCAAAACCACACACACACACACACACACACACACACACACACACACACACACACACACACACACACACACACACACACACACACACACACACACACTCACACTCCACATCCATGAAATTCAAGCACATTCAACATTAAGCAGTTTCTTACATGTCTGCCACGGCAAATAACAGCAGCTGTGCATGCCTCTGGTGGAGACTACAAAGCCCAAAATCAAACACGACCAGCACACACACACACGCACACACACACACACACACACCTCTCTAGCCTCTCCCAGTCCTGCTCACCTCTCCTCTCCTCTCCTCTGCTGGAGCCCTGGCCCTCATCTCACAGGCCTTTGATGGCCTCCCCCTTCCTGCCTCTCCTTTCATCCCCTCCCCTCCTCCTCCTCTCCAGTCACTCAGTGCCAGGGACCACTTCCAGAAGACCACCCCACACACACACACACACACACACACACACACACACACACACACACACACACACACACACACACGAGGGTTGGGCGCTATAGCCACTTTTTAAGGTTTGTCGATATATTTTCAAACAAGATATAGGCTAGGATGAAACAATATGGTTTACATCGGTATAGTTTGGTATTGCGGTACATCACCCGTTTTGTTCCGTAAAGGCGTGTCAGTATTTGAATCTCTCCTCCTCTCTCACTCTACCCTGATTCCACTCTGCCTCTGCCAAGGGCCGTCTAAACCCCATAGAGACCTAAAGACTACTTTAGTCCCTTGCCAATACAGCGAGTAGACAGCAAGTTCAACCATTTTGAGAACATTGAGGTGTTACTCTCTGTCGGTCAGCATATGAGGAAGTGGAGGTTTGGTTTTTAACAGTTCATGTTTAGCTAGCCAGATAACAGTACAATGAGTCCAGCCACGTCTGTGAACCATTCGCCTGCAATTTGTGTCTTTTGATACAAAACAGCTCAGATTCTATATTGTAGCCGTAGACAATATCATATAACCATCACATATCTGCATGGTCTCTACCGCAATTGTCCAGTCAAGGAGGGCCTTCAATGATTTGCACTCAATCACTATTGGGGGTTGAACTGCAGACCAAGAGATCCAGGGGGTGGAGTTGGATCAAGCTGCATGTTGATTGGTCGATCCAACTGTTTCCACTACATTTCAATTAATCGAAAGAATCTGGTGGCATTTCTGCCACAAGACGTACAATATTTACTTTTGTTGCCCTAACGTTTCCACATTGTGAACAGTCATAAATAATAAATTCAGCCAACCTTTTGATGCAAAAAGAAACATTACAATACACAACGCTGAAAACAAACTTAATTTGATAGTGTTTTAAATGATTAATGTTCACTGTTAAGCATCACTAACTTGGCAACAGAAACACCCAAATTACAGTTTTTCTACATTAATCACATTAGCCTTCAGAAGCCTGGCCAGTGGGTAACGTGTTACCTAGATAGATACTTGGCTGACACGTTTATAATACAGGGCAGGACTTCCAGTTCCAAATCCGTCATATTTAGCATTACGGAGTCCCCCGATTCCCCATTAATTTTTCCCTCAGTGATTTGTCTCCCTCTGCTTATATCGACATATAAATATAGTGTATGCATACTTCCCCAAGAACAGTGTGCTAGATGAATCATACTCAGGGGTGTTTTCAATGGACTCTGGGGGCATCAAGCAAAAGTCTTTTTTTTTTTTTCATTTTAAAAGTACAGAATAAAGTGCATACTAAATGTTTGTGCTAGTATCCATGAGCAGAGCCAGAGGTGGAAAGTGAAGGAACTGCTAGAAATAATTATCAATGGTAATAAATACAAATGTGTGTGTGTGTGTGTGGACACCTTATACAGAATAATGTACAAAGATATTTTAGAAGGCAAGTCACGGTCATCTTCATATTGGGATAAACTGATCCTACCTTCTTTAGTGCGCACATCTGTCGAGACATTTAGGCCTACTTATTAGTGCATTAAGAAACAGAAGTAAATCTCCTTCAGAGAAAAGACCATAGTTGTGTTTGGTCTGCTAGCTTTGAAAACACATTTGACTTCCATTGGTTTGGAGAGAACAATACCAGTACAGCTCACATCTACCAATAGACCTATTTTTAAGATCTTGAAATTCTTAATCCACCGCCTTAGCTGCATCCTAGATTATGTAAAATATTTATACACCAGCAGACCTGCACAACCATATTAAACACATGCCATTTACATATTAAAAACAGGTTATTAAAAAATCATGACCGTGTCGAAAATACCCGTAGTAGCCAGAACGTTACTGCAAACTCCTTACTCCTAGCGGTGTTCACGGTGTTGCAGTACTATATGATTACTGCCTCATTACGAAGCTCCTAGCAGGCTAACGGTACAGAGGACCCCGTAGGGGGTTGTGGACATGTCATTGTCTCCTGCAGGAGATCCTAGATGTCAAGAGCGTTCTCATGGAATGGTCATTGCTGTGGACTGACATAATCGGCTGTCCTCGGGATCCAGGCAACTGCCTCCTTTGCCTCCTCTGTCGCAACACCCCTAGTTATATTATGCATAGAATGTAAATGCTTAAAATTGTTCCGATATTTAAAAAAAAGAATATAATGTGAAATCAAAACTTATATGCACTATTCATGCAGTTCAATCACGTTCTGCAAAACAATGTCACTACAAAAGTCAATGTCATTAAAAGGATCTGATTTACATCTTTTAAATAAGCACAAACTTGTAATTATCGATTTCTAGTTCAATCTTAGATATTATTAATTCATTTAAGTATTTCAATATTCCCTTGGTTTTGTCAAAATACCCAGGAATCAGCAGCAGTGTTCTAGAATTGTACTGGGGTCTGTAGTGTATAGGAACACCTGTAATTGTATTCCTTTTTAATTAGTCTGTTATTGTTGTTGCAAAAAAAAAACTAAAGAAGCATTCTCATTCTCTTAATATAGGCAATTTATTTGATCTAATGTTTGGTTTCCATGTTTTGCAGCTGTATATTTCCAAACAGAAAATGAAACCCTGACCCTGGCATGTTATGTTGATCCCAGTCTGTTTTAATAAAAGTGCAACCCTCATGCATCGCCATTCAGCCGACAAATACCAAAATATGATTTTTGGTCTATTTCCCCCAGCCCTACCACACACGCACACCAGCAGCAGTCATCACTGATGGAACTACTCTTCAATGTGTGGAGCTGCAGCCAGCGTGTGGAGTACAGCCGTAACTCATGCTGTGGTGGTTTGGGTTGTGTGCCTGTCATTAACTGGTGCGTGGCATGGGAGCTCATAGCAAGGCCCGTTCACATGGCACAGCACCAGTCACATCACGGCCACAGAGGCTCACCCAACCACTGAAATCACTACCAACATGACAGCCTCTACAACCAGCCAATCACAGGCAGGTCAGAACCACCTGGACAGCTAAGACATGTTCTACACCGGGTAACAGCTCACAATGTGTGGTGTGTGTACTCGTGTGCGTCTGTCCAAAATAGAGCAGGTTCTGTTTAAGAGAAGAAATACTAGGAGATATGGTTGGCTTGTATTAGGAACAGAGAAAAAGGAGACAGACCGTGACAGTGAAAGTTTGTTTGTGTGTGTGTGTGTGTGTGTGTGTGGTGTGTGTGTGTGTGTGTGTGTGAGTGAGAGAGAGAGTGAGTTAGTGTGTTCATGTCTGAGCTGTAGTCAAGGCGGGCTGG
>NC_045174.1:5971306-6041306 GCF_900700415.2 Clupea harengus | reverse complement strand
ACATGCCCTCATCTAAACAGACACCCCACTAACAGCCAAACGGTCTTGGGAGGATGTGTAGCATAGAGTGAACAAAAGAGCGGAAGGCAAGGTTACAGGTTACAGTCACAAAAAGAGAAGCGAAGAGTCCAGGTAAAGGAGGTTGTAAGGGATGATCTGCCCGCCCACGCACACACACGCCCACACACACACGCACACACACCCACACACACACACACGTGAGAGCAGGCATGCCACGCACTGGCTCCCTCTCCCAGCTTCCAGCTCTGAGGTGTGATGCACAGATGGCTGCTAGGATCCTCCTGTTCTAATCCCTCTTCCTGGACAGGTAAGGCGCTGGAAGACACGAGATGCCCGCCCGCCCGCCCGCCCGCCCGCCCGCCCGCCCGCACCCCCATCCCCATCCCACCACTCTGATCCAAATCCTGAGAGCTCTCACACCTCACCCCTCTCCAGAGTCACTCAAGCCAACGGAGCCAGCACTGAGCTGTAGCTTCATGGTGCTTTTCCCTTCTAGATGCTTCTGACTTGTTTCTTTCAAATGGACAGACGTGGAGACGGGAGGATACGGGAGGCCATGTGTTCCTGCAGGTGTAGCCACAGGATGAGCACTTCTAGTTTAAGAGCCTCTAAAACTCTCCACACAAACACCTCACAATAACCCTGCTCTTTGAAACACTTCCCTCTGCATGCACAAACACAGCGCATCAGGGCCATGCTCAAGCAGACACATTGCACAACAAACTAATGTTTACTCTCGCCAAGTTAATACGCTTCGGGGGAAAAGGTGTTTATTCATAATAAAACCATAACAAACGCATCAGGCAAGCACACAGAAAAACCCCCACTTAGATACACGCAACATTAATCCCCAAGGACATGTCAGTCGTTCCCTCAGTGAGAGTGAGGTTGGCCCTGACGTGAGGAGGAGAGGAGAGAGGGGCTGAAGGAGAAACACGCATGCCCTGCTCTAATCCCAGCACTTTCAACTCCATTTCATTTCACTGGCTGGTAGTCGCGCTTGCGTGCGCGTTCCACAACATATCTCTCATCAGCCCGGGTGACGACCAAGTGCACCTCTGCCTCAACACAGAGGGAACGTTTAAAAGCAAGGACATCTGTGAGCACATTAGGCCCTCTTCCCAGTGGATGTTCTCTCCCCCTCCCCCTCTATACACACACACACACACACACACACACACACAGGTCTGCAAATTAAAATCCCATTGAGCGACACATGGGAGCCGTGTACTTGAGGGTTATGTAACTGAGACGGAGTGAACACTCCCCGTCCAGGAAAGGGGATCTGCCCCCCCCCCGCCCCCCTCACACTAACCCTCCCTTAACCTCGCCCCACCCACTGAAGAGACGGAGATTAGCCGATTAGCTCGTCCTGGCTCTCTGCTTCCCATCAGGCCTTGCAGGGCCACAGGGCCTCACTGCTACTTTCTCCCTTTCACCCTTCCTCCCCTCTTCCTCTTCCTTAAGCCTTAGAGGCCAGACAGTGTGAAGACATCCCACTGAGGCTGGATTAGGTGGGCACGTGTGTGTGTGTGTGTGTGTGTGTGTGTGTGTGTGTGTGTGTGTGTGTGTGTGTGTGTGTGTGTGTTGGGCGTGGATGCCAGTCAACCTAATCATCCGGCCACCTCCTCCACACGCACCCACGCATGCGCGCACACACACACACACACACACACACTCTCACATAGACACTCAGAGAACACACCAACACAAACACCTAATCAACGCATTAGCTCTGCAGCCTCACGTGATACCGACCTGAACCGCTCTCCAGCCGGCCGACTGACATCTCCATGGCCAATGCGTTCTTGCCTTCGCTCCCTCTCTCTCTCGCTCACTGCCTCCTTACACTGGACAGGCAGGAGAACTGCTGCCTAGCTCAACCACTTAGTCATTTAATGGTATTAATGATAGTATGCTTACGCTGTTAGCCAACCAACTCACCAATCTCTACGGTGCAGGGCCCTCCCACATGGCCACTCCTGTCCCAAGCCACTCTGCCTCACACAGGAAACGTAGCCATCTTTTGTTTTTAGGACACCATTTGTTATGTCTCTATGATACTAATCTACTTCCATCTCATTCAATCTGTCACATAACAAATGTATTACTTTCAAAGCATGTGTGATGTGAATTATGCAAAGTGTACTCTGTTGAATGCAAATGTTTAACCAGAACATAATACAGATTTAATCAGTCAAGCTAGCTGACGCACTGAAGGCTTTTATTTTCCACAGGCTCCCTCTCTTGAGAGCTTGCCTATGGAAACAAACATGTTGTTTTCACAAAGTGCCATCAAAAATACCTCGTCATTTTTTTCCCTCACATGCACACACACAGAGAGCGATTGAGAGAGAGAGAGAGAGAGAGAGAGAGAGATCCTTTTCAGAAAGCTGTGTACACAATGCAAATTTCCAGTAATTCCCACAGGTCCCCACTCCAACTAAAGACCCTGTTCACACTCCCCCTTCCTTAAATGCAAAGATAATCTCACTGTGATTACAACAAAAAAACATGTTGCCAGGCAACGCACAATTAACAGAGCACGCTTTCAGATGGGGTTGTGCGGGCCGTCCATTATCAGATGAAATTACTGAAGCAACAAATGTCAGCCTCATGCAAATGAGTTGTGTTCAGCCACAAGAATGTTTAACTGAGGGGGAAAAAAGAGAGAAAAAACTTGCAGGGGGCCTGATGGAATGCAAGAGCTAGCAATGTGAGCAACCACCACCCACACCCCCACCCCCACCTCCACCTTCCTGCAGTTTAAAGAGGGCATGATAAGAAAAAGAAATACTGCAGGTAAGAGGGTTACGGGAATCCCTGTTTTTTTTTTTTTTTTATGAATTTGCTAGGGCACTTTCTCATACATGACTGGATTTAGGTCCTAAAACCAACAGAGAGAGAGAGAGAGAGAGAGAGAATAATTGCAACAGAATGCAACAGAATGATTGTTTCATGTCTTCATTTCAATACGCTGCAAACGGAGAACTATGCACAGAAATACTGCTGAGCTTATATCAATCCAATAATGCTAAAATCCCAATTAATGACCTCTCCACCACCCTCTTGTTGCACTACTATACTGTTCATTAATGATAAAATTAAGAAGTTAATGAATTATTATAATTGTTATAAGAAATGTTTCATGTGCCTGAATGAATCACACACATGATTAAATCCCATGTATAATGTCAAAGTTAATTAAAGAAAATATGGTTCAGCCACTCTCAACACTAAGCTGTCTTCCCATTTAGAAAGAAATGCAATTATAGCGGAATACAAAGCACTTCAAACTGTGCAAAATGAAATACTGTCCAACCAAGCAGGCCTCGCGCAGCTGGTCTCCTGGTGTTGTGTGGTCATCTGGAGATCTCTACACAACACGCTATAAAGCCACCCTCCCTTGAAATGGCCATAATGCTGCTGCTGCTGCTGCTGCTGCTGCTTTCTAAAATACCCTGTCATTCGAAGAGATGGAAAAAAACAGCACTGGGGTCGAGTGCGAGTGCTGCTATGCCTTACACATTCAAATGGACCCATAGAGAATGGTTGGGGTCGGCTCCACTGCCTATAATCAGATGCAGGTGTTTTCTGGTTTCCCCCTCTACCCATTCCATTGTGCCTTCTATGGAAGAATATTTCCCCTGCCTTAAGATGAATGGGGGAGCGGTTCCAGGTTTATTTTGCCATAAAAACTGCCACACAAAGGAATCCCGTGCACAGGATGCTTCTCACACCAAAGCAGGTACCCAACCCCAGCTCCATAAAAACGCTATCCACTTACTCTAATTGGATTCGCTTGGGTTTAAGGTCCTGATTAGTAGTAGCCTGGAAAATGGACAACCGCGTCAGTTCAGCCATCAAACTCCGTTAACACACACACACACACACACACACACACACGCTTAACCCTTTCCAACCTTCAATATGTTAACCCCCATGACTACCCTACGCATATTACAGGGGCATGTGAGCAATACTATGAACCATGAATGAAGCCAAAGGATGGAAAGTGGTATGTCTTCAGTAAACTGAAAGGCTGTGAATAATCTCACACTCATTCAAATCATATAAAAAAAAATACTGTTCAAATCTAAGAGAAAAGAACATAAGGAACATGAGTTCAGACAAAATCTGAAAGAAAAATGTTCACTTGTTCAAAAGAAATGTGTGATCTACACCATTTGGATAAAGCTGTGTTGACAGACAAGGAGGTCTGCTAAATAACACACTGGATGTTTTATCACTTCAAACTGCTTGGCCAGGAGAACCCATATTTGTTGAAAACATCTAATTAGATCAGATTTTTAAGGTAGCACAATGCCACAAAAGACCGATTTTAAAATCCAAGGCCACAAAGTGACATTTATGGTAATATATCCCGTACACTAATCAAATCTTCTGCGAACAATAATAGTGCTCTTCCAGACACCACTGAATCAAAACTAAACAAGATTCAACAACAAATTACATTTTGTGGCAAACACTTGGTCCCTGAGGTGAGGCCAGCTGGGATCACACACACACACACACACACACACACACACACACAGCCTTCCGCAGGCACATGGCACATTACTGCACTTTGAGTATAAATAGCCTCCCTGGCTAAAAACAGAGCACTTAGCCAAAGCTGCTTTGCTCGTCCAATATCAGCCTTTATTGTAGTCTGAACACTGGACATTACTTCGGGTGGTAAAATATAAACTCAACTAAGTAGAATACATAAACAGAGAAAGTGTTGGTATAAACCAACGGGAACAAACTTTTGAACTCTGGATGAAACACCAGCCAGATATGGAAATACAGTTCAGGCGAATAGTTGGAAGAGAGTGCTCATACATTGTCTAAAATACAAGGCAACAGATTTAGAGCAACGCTACAACCAGGTACGCTAACGGGACAAAGAGGGAGAGAGAGGAAAGCTCAAACAGAGGAGATAGGGGTGAAGAGCTAAGGGTTGTTACTTGTGTCGGGTGATGCCATGGTGGACACAATGACTGGTGGTCCGGTCCGGCGGGTCATCTTCTGATTGCCAAGGTTGAGCGAGTTGGTGTTCTGCATTGTGTTAGAGGCAGGCATAACCGCACTCTCCATTGGAGCTGCACCCTTCCGCATCAGCTGGGGGCTGAGATGGGGGCTGTGAGCTGGGGACAGAGGAGGCATGTTGGGAGCCCTTTTCATGAGCTCCATGGGGCTGTAGGTGCCAGAAAAAGTTTTGGGGGCGGCTCCTGCAGTCCCAGGAACCACTTGAAACTGCTGCTGCTGCTGCTGCTGCTGCTGCTGCTGCTGAAGATGGAGGGCAGACATGGACAGCCCAGTGTGAGCGTTGTAGCTGGTTAGCGGCCGGGGCTGGTTCAGACCAGTGCCATACCCTATAGGGCTGACTGGAATCCCAGCCATAGGTCTCCCTCCCCCTGAGTAGGTGGTCGTCTCCAACAGATGCTGAGCGGGGGCGCTACTGGGTCTACGGCCGAGAAATTCACCCATCCTGGGGGAAATAGCCTGCATTGCAGAGGGGGGCGGCTGCGTCAGATGGGCGTCAGGTGGGGGTCCGTAGCTCTGCGGCTGCATGTAAAGGTCGGTGCGATGGCTGAAACTATTTGATCGTGCTCGCATCCGCTGGGCAGCATCTCCTTGAGCTCCCGTCTTGCAGTTGAGGGCCACACGAGAGAGCACACGAGCTTGACCCAGATTAGGCGCCACCGTACGCACGTCATGGTCTTCCATCATAGCCAGCATGCCAGCGGAGTCGAAGCCCTGCTGGAGCAGGAGAGTGATGGTGTTCTCAGAGACCCCCTCAGCCCGCAGCAAAGCAAGGAAGCTCGGGTCCACCATGCGCTTCGAGTCTACAGCCATGGCAGCCGATGGGTGTGAGGGCATGCCGGCTGAGTTAGTGGGAACCATAGCAGTACACGAGGGATCGTAAGCAGGGTCATAGGGAAACCTCTGTGTGGCCACAGTGCCGTACCCGGCTGGCGAACCGTCATGTCTAAGCATCATCCCTCTGGGGAAAGTTCCGTTGATTCCCTGGGAAGCAACTGCAGCCGGATCAGGAGGGAGGCAGCCAGCCACCTGGCAGGGGTCCACTGGGTAGCCGTTGAGGTCAGAGTAGACGGAGCAGCGGCCGGCCAGCGAGGGGTCAGTGCAGGCGTAGCGCTGAAGCACAGGGGCCGGCTCGTGCCCAAAGAATGCCGGAGAGGGATCCCTACTGCGGACGCGCTGGCTGTCTGGTATTAGCATCTTGGTGGCCAGAGAATCCCTATACAGACGGCTCAGCTCGTGAGCGGTCGGGGGAGGGGGAGGGGGAGGAGGAGGGGGAGGTGGAGGCGGGGGAGGAGGAGGAGCAGGGGCGGGCGTTGGAGCCGGAACAGGAGGAGCCACAACAGCATTAGCAGCAGCGGCCCTGGCTTGCCCTTGATCCCACGCTATTCTCATCCCCCCATCGGACAGCCCATAATGCGAACCGGAGCGGGTGAGCAGGTGGTGGTGGTGCTGCTGTTGTTGTTGTTGCTGCTGCTGATGCTGCTGATGCTGATGCTGCTGGCTGCCCCGATACAGACCTTGCAGGTCCTCAGGAGGCTGGGCAGACATAGCCGTGTCAAACAGGTAGTAATCAGGAGGGGGCATGGTGCCACGCACTGCCATAACTTGCCTCTCTGGGGGTCCGTGGCTGAGGGGCGGTCTCTCGTAGGGAAACAGCGATACACGTTTCTGCTCCAGTAGCTTCTGGAAGCGCTCGGTGCGAGAAGGATGGAGAGCTTCAAACCAAAGGCCGTCGTCAGAGCAGTCCGCAAACGTCACGGAGTTCCTTCGACCCACGGTGGCGGACGGGGGACTTGGGGCAGGCTGCTGTGTGCATGTCCCCCTGGCCCTCATTCCATCGCTCCTCGACCTGACTGCTCAAGCTATCACCAGCTGAATGCTCCTCCAGCTCAAGCTCCGAGGACAGAAAGCTGAGTGGAGCGCTGGGTGTTCTCTTTCATGTCTCCGGTTACAGGACTCAGAAAGGGGGGGGGGGGACACGGGCGAGAGATGGGGAGAGGAAAGGGTGAGGCAGGAGGGATCGCTTCACCTGGCTGCCAGTATGAGCTCAGTGTACTTTTCTCTGGTTTGTTTCGCTCTCCTTCAAGGCTGAGCTATCATGTGGCCACACACAAGCAGGCCATGCTTAAATAATTCAGATCTGGAAACATTAACATGCAACGGTAAGGTAAATTGGACACCACACACATATGAGACAGACACACACAAATACAGGCAGGCACGCACACACACACACACACACACACACACACACACACACACACACACACACACACACACACACACACACACACACACACACACACACACACACACACACACACACACATATATACATACATACATACATACATACAGACACACAGACAAACGCACCTGGTTGGGCCAGCCTTTACTCCATTTCGCTAGGCAAAGGGGACTCTGCTTGTGCATGGCATCGTGTGTGCATGGGATTTAGGAAGAAATACTGGGGTAAAAAAAAAATGAGAAAGACAAAAAAGCACGAGGGTACAATGGACGAAGAGGAGGAGGGGTCACACTAATCCAGCTGGGTTTATCCCTCCGTTTGGCTGGGCCGCTTCACTCACTCCAACCACTGCCATCAGGGATTAGTCCAAATAAAACCCGCTTAATTCCACTACCAACCCAGCAACACACACACACAAAGAAAAACACACACGCACACGCACACGCACACGCACACGCACACGCACACGCACACGCACACGCACACGCACACGCACACGCACACGCACACGCACACACACACACACACACACACACACACAAGGGACGACACTTGAGCTAGATTAAGGGTCCAACTGAAGTCCCTGGTTCTGTTTTGCACTTGCACATACAGTAATGATATACTCCTCAACACAGAACTGTCTCATTAAGTTCGGGACATCTCCATCCCCTTCCATGATATGAAAGTGGAGGCAGGTCATGAGTTCACCTGGGCACTGCAGGCCTCATGCAGTAAGGGTGCAACCAATCAGATTGTAGCTCACACTGATCCAGAGACAGGGGTGGGACAAAGCCAGAGCCAGAGACACGTCTGAGCAGCTTCTGTTCAACAAGGGAGTTGGAGTTGGAGGTGTGACTGGCCATGGGTTGTAGAGAACACATCTTAGATGTCCTTATCTCTAACCTTTTCCACTGACAAGCCCATGCTCTAAAAATAGTAATATGGAAAGTTTGAATGCTTTCCATACCAGCCTAGGTACGCTCAAGGGAGTAAGATGAGGTAAATATATTATTACCTTAATAATATTAGTATTCTATTAATCAATATACATATATTGATTGATCTCTTGGAGTGATTGAGTCATTTCAGTCATTAAATATGCCAACACACTATATGCACAAAACAAACAAACTGCTCCAGTAGTCCCTACTACCACTACTAGAATGGAGGTCTCATACTAATAGGATACTACATTACATTTGAGTGGGCAGACGGGACACTATTAGTCACTAATCACATTCTACCACTGTCATTTTGTTGTAAAAGCTAATTTTATTTTACAAACGTACATATTGTATGTTGTATTACAAAATCAGAGAGTTTGTGTATACAATTGGTATGAACAACCAATCTCTTTTCAGCCAACCTATTCTTCTCTCAAGCTTCAGACAATATTTGAAACTGACATTATTCAGAGTGACTGTATGAACTAGACTTACAAATAATTAATTATTATTCATTAGAATGAATTGTTATCAACTAATTTTGGAGAGAACATGCCAATCAATGTGTGTGGAGCCACGTCACTGTAGAGCAATTATTAATTAACAACTGGAAGAATCTCAAAATGAAGCCAGGAAATACCTTCAATACTATAAAAGCCAGACAAAAAGCGATGATATGGCATCTAACCACTGAGGGGAAAACCTGTGAGAACAGATTTATGAGGCAGCACTCCCTCATGGGAATACTGTGAGGTGTTCTCCCTGCTGGAGTCAGGCTGTGTGTTTGTCAGCTGTAAAATGCACCATTAATCACAAATGTTGCATTTCCTCATGAAAACCAGACAGACAGAGCACCTCTTTTACAGAAAGAGAGGGATGAATGGCAGCGGAGGTCTCACATGTGCTTGCCTCTGCTGCAGGAGGACATGATAGGGCTGCAGGGAATAAAAAAAAAGCTAGAAAACTACTTTCACACTGAACCAGCCGTCATCACTGGAAATGGGCTTGCTGTCACAGTACTTGTGATCAACGGTATCAACGCTATCAAGAGTCTCTCTGATTTGCGATGGGAGGCAGAAATTACGACAAAAGGCAGAAGAGCGAATTCAATTTCCAATTATAATGAAAGGGAAACTCACACGCTATTTCAATATTGGGGGTGACATGTCCCCTTGCCCCTCATATCCAACAGCCCTCCTTGAGGTTGGGACTGGGTAATTAAGTGAGTGCTGCAGCATTCATTTGCATCCTGACAGCTTGGGAAGTGAAACTGAAATCTGGAACAGTACAAATAATGTGGATCAGAATGAGTTGCTACTTTCTAGGCAATGATACCTTTTTGAGTGAAACAGGGACCATACTCACGCTCCCTTTTTGTCTGTAATGACTAGGCAGAGGAGAAGACAGAGACATGACACAAGTGATACTCAGAATTCAAGTGGGCCATCTTTCTAGGGCATGGCTGTTCTTCACAGGACTTGGCAAGCTATTCCAGATGTAAGCTGAGGCAGTGATTCAGACAGCGCCCACTGTGGAACTGCTGGGCTATTAAACTTTCATGTGACTTAATAAATTAACACTACAACTGGGAACTTGAAAATTCTAGTCAATTACACTGATTGTACAGTATATTAAACCTTTAACAAGCCTCTGGGCTTTCCCCCCATATGCTAACAAGAGTCTGCGGAGGAGATGCACAGATCAACATATGTCATGCATTAGATGACGTCCTGAAGAGTCACATCTGTCGCTACATGGCCAGTGTCCTCCCTCCGGTCAGGGCATCACAGGGGACCATACAGGGCTGCCTGCTTTGGCACATCTCTGCCCACCAGAGGAAACCATGAGTCAAAGACTCTGGGAACAGCAGCAAGCCAAACACCTCACTCCAGAGCTCCTTCCCAAAGCCACTCTTGCATGCCATTTCAGTTATCCAGCGGCAGTAGTTTTTTCCCCAAGCCTCTTCCTCCCGCCTCCCATTTTGGAGGTTATTATCAGCCCAGGAGCCAAAAGCCCCACACAGATGTGAAGGCAAGAGGGAGAAGAGGACATTTTGCAGAGAAGAGCTTCTAGAGGGGGGGGGGGGGGGGGGGGGCTTACTCTTACACGGTTTCCTCTTACCCCCTATCAACCAACACAAGCTAGGTGCTAGTTCTGGGTTGCTGCTAGCGCTGGTAGATGATCTTCTGCAGGATAGAGAGCCACCATAGAGCCACGCCATTATGTCACTTCAAACATCTCCGCTTTCCCAGCAATGGCAGACCAGCACAGAAACATAGCTACTACTTTCTCACATCAATGTCACGGACATCAAATGTAACATTAATGTTACGAACTTGCTTGTAATGTTAGCTGACCAACAGCTAGCCACCATTAATTAGCAGCTCACTAAACAGCTCTGTTTAAAAAAATGGCAGTCACAAAGTTTTAGTTGATCTTGTGGGTCCCAATAATCCTGCCCCAGCCCCTGACGCAAGCGGTTCTCGGTTCTAGCAAAGTGTTGGTGCCCTGTCGAGAGCCAGGGGAGACATCTTGGAAAGTAAACAGGCATTTTTTTTTTCATCTAAAAATGGGTAGCTTTTAGCGCTGGAGCTAAGAAGTGAGAGCTTTTAGTTTACCCCCACAGCTCTGAACAGAACCCCATCACTTGCCACTGTTTGCTTTGATTATGCAAAGGAAGACGCCTCAATAAAAACAGTGCCTCCCAGCCTTTGCATGTCCTACTGCAGGCAGGCCAGATTATGTTGAACACATATCAGTCCGCCTAATGGTTTAATCAGCACTGTCATCCTGCCACAGGGTTTCCATAGACACAGACAGAGTATTTCACAATCTGCCACGGTCAGAATCAGTCCAACATCTCAATTTGCGGCTGGCTTTTGTGAGGCTCACAAGATCAGTTCACAAATAAACCTCTCTTTTCACATACAGCCTAAATTATTTGGAGACGGAGAGGCTGGGACAAGCCTAAAACAACAACCACACAGGCCATCTGAGTTCCCGGCCGTGCCTTGAGGAAAGATGCTTGCACTGGAATGATGTTGGCCAGGGGAAGAGAAAGAACCCGACAGATCGGTTCTGGAGATGATGCAGATTCCAGATGATGCCGAATCTCCTTTTTCCTCTGAAGATATGAGGCAGAAACACATTGCGAATTCACTTGCCTGCCAAAGCCTAGCCGAGGTCTTGTTTGACGTGCGGAGATGTAAGATGGGGGCGATACCACGCTTAAGACAAATAGATCTGGGGAGACTTATCTCTGCTCCGAGGAATAACCGCCCCAGCCAAGTCTGGCCTCCGATGCTTATCACAGCAGCCTGGGTGTAGAAATGACACTCAGGCCAACTGAAGGACAGGGCCGCTTTGGCTTTGGCCGGTCGACAGATCGCAAGCTGCGCTTTATTTATTTTCTCCTTCCCTTATCTCCGCCCCTTGCGGTGACTGTGCGCGAGCCAATGGGCTGCCAGGCCGCCGCAGCCATCTGGAGGCCCCCAGCTTAGGCGTCCTCTCTCTCTGCCTGAGTGCGTCTGCAGGTGCTGTTGCCCAGTGCTCATCAGGCACCCCTCTCCCCCCTCTCTTTATCTTTCCTCTTCAGCCTTCAGAGGAACACCTGTTATGGCACACCGCGCTCAAACTGCCTCTGATCTACGCGCCCATCCAACCATGGCCGCTCCAGACCAACACTAATGTACTCCAACAGCCTGCACCAACGCAGGCTAAAGCTGGCACAACACAAGGAGCCATGTACCTCTGGTACCATCTTGATTAAAAATGCAAAAGTTCTATTTACATTTCGCCCAAACGATTACCCTCACAGGCCCATTTTAGGGCGCAGTATGCTGAAGTGAAAAAGACTGATGTAATTGTAAATGTAAATGTAATTCAGAGCTACAGATACTTTCTTCAATAGGAAGGTAAAGGAATGAGAGCTCTCAGTCTATAGTTAACTAAGTGTGTGTATGTGTTTTTCTTTAAATGTATACAAGTGCACAGAGGCTGACTGCTCAGCATATGTTCCTCATTTCATGCACACTAGACTGTGAAGCGCTTACATCAGAGCACAACAAATGAACTGGCAAAGACGCTGGTGGTGGTGATGTGTGGGGTACAAACACCTAAACCTTGTCATTTGGATTGAGAACATGTTGCACCAGACAGTGAAGTGTGTTGATCCACCGCCTCGAAGCTCTCTGTGCTCACTGAACAAACCAGGTGACGTGACGCGTGCGCAGAATTATATGTGTGTGTGTGTGTCTGCATGGCATGTGTCGGTGTGGGAAAATGTACATGTATGTTTGTATGTCTGAACGTATGTACGTATGTGCGCATGTATGCATACGCATGTATTTATACGCATGTATGTATGTATGTATGTATGTATGTATGTAAGTTTCCCTTCTGGAAACAGGGTGTCAAAGTCTGTCAAACAGTGAAAGCAACAGCATAAAAACAGGATGAAGATGTGGAGGAATGTTGCTACTACAAACACAAACCATGTCGAAATGTAAAGCACACACATGCAGACATACCCTATTAGGGGGTGGGTTGCATTACTCTCAGCCCAGTGCTTTGTGTGGGTGTTCCTGCATTATACTTCACACACACCCACCCAGAGACAATGACAGGGCCCCTCTGACGTACTGAACTTGGCCAGCTGCCTGGCATGGCGAGCGGAGGGCAGGTTGTGCCACTCACCATGCTGCTAAAAAGGGTGTATAGTATTGACACACACACACACACACACACACACACACACGCAGGCACACAACGCACGCATGCAAGTGTACGTACACACACACACACGTACACACACACACACATTTGCACTGTGCCAACCCTGATGTAAGCCTACAAAGCCCCAGCAAAGAGGCCAAATGTAGGGCAGGGAGAGCCGGTGTGTGTGAGGTTGTGTGTGTAGGGCAGGGAGAGACGGTGTGTGTCAGGCAAGCATGAAAAAAAAAAAAGACATTAATGCAGTGCACACATATATGTGTGTATACCGGTGCAAAACTAAAACTAGTCACCAATCATATGCTTATCAACACACGTCATCACAATCTTAGCTCCAGACAATGAGGCCATATCCTCAGTCAATCAGAGTGGCTCTGATTTAATAGTTTCACCTTATATCACTGCACTGACAACGATAAACAATGATCAATCATGACACCACCACCTATTAATAGACAATTTCAACTTCTGCCAAACACCATTGTTGCTCCTATCACCTGATCAGTGATCAGTTATGCCCTAATAGATTCTTCAACAGAGCAACTGAACAGGCTCAGACTGCTGGGAGCACATCTGTTTCTAGACATTTAACACTTAACATTTCCCTGAGAATGACCAGGATTAAGTCTTGTAAGATCATTTCAGTATTCCCTGCAGAATACTGGAGCCATCTGTTCTAAACATGATCATCATCTGATAGACTCAGTCGGAGCACTCGGAATAAAGTAGACGGAACATGATCGAAAAATAAGCCAGAATGAGAGAAAGATGGAGTGTACACACACACACACACACACACACACACACACACACACACGCACGCGCGCACGCACGCACAGAGAGAGCGATAGAGAGATGCTTTACCTTCACAGATCCTGTCCAGTCTCTGTCGTTTGACTTTGTGTTTGTCGGTCAGGGCCATAGCGGGCCTCACTGCTGCTGCACGAGGGCAAGGGCTTTTCTTCAGGGTCCTAACGCAGAGAGCAGCAGTCTCCACGGGGCATAACGCCACACTGCACCTACAACACACACACACACACCCGGTGAGACATCACACAGACTTGGGCAGCCAAGTTGACAAGCTCACGAAATTCAATGTGACTTCAAGTGAGACTGAAGAAACTGTACAGTTCATAGGCTCCGAGGGTGTGGGGTACACACACACACACACACACACACAGTCCTCTTAGGTGTGAAGACATCTGTTTACAAAGGAAGATCCTTCAAGTTTGTTGTTGTCTGTCTTGTCTTAGTGTGGACACTGGTCTTCCCCATCATTCAAATGCAGAGATCTGCTCTGCTCTCTCACACACTCTCTGGCGCCCGCCCTCCTTTATGTGTAAATTCCTCAGCACGAGGCAGTTGGAGATTTGAGACCGAGGCAGGGCCTGTAATCAGTCAGGCAGGACATATCAAACATAAGGTTAGCACAAGCTCTCTTTTTAACCCACTGAGGCGTCATGTGTCAAGTTCTCTTTCCACTTCAGCGGCAATTTGCCGGAGGGAAGAGCTTGATTAGCTTGAAGGTATAATCGCCTGATTATAATTAGGTTTTTAACCAGGCATTAATTAGAGGCTTATTGAAATTTCATTCCAAAAGCCGGCATATGCCCTTTCCCCAAGGGTGAGATATCACTCTCCCCTTTACTGCATGATGGGAGCTGCTGAAAAGCCTCCTGCTCAAATGCTGCCCCAAAATGTGCTCTTCTGAGAGGCTCTTCAGGCGGCCTACTGTGACCCAAGGCCTGACCATGGGTCAAGACCAGCCATCAGAGGAGCAAAGGAAATCACACCAAAAGCTGTTCAGTCTATTTAAGGCTGGCCAACTGGCTGTTTAGCTTACAGCCATGGTCCTAGTCAGGTTTCTCTTTTTTTTACCCCTTTTTAAATGATTTCCTTTTTTAATATTGACTGTGTTGAGTCTTAAAGAAACAGGTTTTACAAAACACATACATGAAGAAGAGTCACACTGAGTAACAACCAATCTAAGACACAGAGCAAATACGGTACTTTGCAGGGATCTGTAAAACAGCTGAGGAAATGTAGGGAAACCAAATAATGACTGCTCGACTGCTGAGTGAGGACCTGGGCTGCAATGACCTCATCTAGCCAACAGAGGGAGGTAAAAGCTGATCAGAGCACAAGAACGTTCCCCAGCTCTGGAGACAAATGTGGGTTAAAGGCCTGGAGCCACTGAATAGTCACGGTATGAATGTGATGAGAACAGCTCGCAAATGCTTTATTGATGCGAGAGGCCTGGCAGGTAGAAATCCAGACATGACAGACATCCTCAAATGAGATAACGACTGAGAACCACAGGTGGAGCACATTTACACACACAAGTACATCTAAGTTGTACATTGCCACAATACTGTCCAAAAACAAACAAACAAACAAACAAAAAACTCAGTTTGATCTGAAAAGGCAGCAGCAGGCGATCGATGGCCAATCGATTGGAGAGCACCAACCTCTGATGCCCATCCTTTCAACTTCTGTGCACTGGCCCTCAACACACCACAGAGCACTTCTGCTGATCACACACACAACTCCACACACAGCCGCTGTGTCCAGAACTAATAAACTCATCACACACACACACACTAGGATAATCATGACCACACTCCATCCAAAAAACAAATAACATAGCCTCCTGCTGGTCAGAACGAAACAAAGTAACACTGATAATACCAGAGCAGAGAGTGAGGGTGGGAGGGGGTAAGTGTGTGTGTGTGTGAGTGAGAGAGAGAGAGAGAGGCAAAGAGAAGTGCTGAGGTGGTCTTAAAAATGGGTGTTCCACTACTGTCTGCCAAGAAATACTAACCTAGAGAGGCCCAGCGCGCGCGAGAGAGAGAGAGAGAGAAAGAGAGAGAGAGAGAGAGAGATGGGGGGGCAAGAGAGAGTGTACTAATGAAAACAGCCTCTCCTGTTATCAGTGTGATTAATCGGCTGGTCGAGCAGCATGGTGCCCTCACCCAGTGCAGTAGGCTGGGGCTGACCTGCTATTCTCTGTGGGGATCAGACCACACACACACACACACACACCTTTGTTGACCTGCACTCATAACACAAAACTGTATGTGAATGTGTGCTGTTGTCCATCAACAGAGGACATGATCTATTGCCTGGTCCTGTCCAAGTGATGTCCTCAAATCTTAAGGCCAAGAATGCAGAATAAATATAGAGTGGAGAGACAATAGAATATTCATACAAAAAATGAATTTCATCTTCTTTCATCCAACGAACACACAGAATCTCTATAAAAAAATGTAAATATTTTTTTAATAATAAGTGAGTAGCATACTGAGTGTGTGTGTTCAGATGGAACGGGAGGAGAAACGAGTACCTCTGTAAAACCAAATCACTCCAATCCTAAGAAAACATCCTCCCTAGACACAACCCAAACCCCAACGCAAACACAGACACACACAGTACGCAGGCAGCACAGAGGAGCTGAAACACTAGAGGCCTGGAGGTCAGTCTGTTCCATGATTCCCATGTCTCTCCTCTCTCATCCAGAGCCCAGAGCAGCCCCCCCCCCCCCCCCCCCCCCCCCCCCCCCCCCCGACCTGGCAGGGTCAGCTGACTGAGAGAAGCGCCCCCCCCCGGTGGACACAGCCAGCTAAGAGTGACACTTTCCACACGAACAAGAACAAGACACAAACACAGGAATCCATATCTGTGACTAATTTCAGCACCAGAAAAAAATACAGACTCTTCCCCCCTCACTCCCAGACCACAATAGAGCCCTACAGAGAACTGGCTGTTTAGCTCAGGAGATCATCCTGTGAGAGAGAAACACCCCTGACCCTCCCTCACATTGGCTTGCACTCCTCTAGCCTGTAGAGCCCAGCTGCTGCACTGAGGTATGAAGAGGCCTTGAGCGCCCCCTGACTGCCGAAGCCAGGCACTGCAGATGGAAGCTGGCACTGAGAGCCGGGCCCCAAAGTCAAATTGGATTAATATGGTAAAGCGTCTTGTAACATGATGAAGTGCAAAGATAATACTGCTGTTCTGCAATCAATCTTGCAGCGGGGAAGAAGAGAGAGCAAAAGAGAGAGAGAGAGAGGATCTAAACGCTCTCTGATGTGATTAATTGGGCTTGCTGAAGCAGGAGGCATAATTTGGTTTGGTAAGCAGATGTATAGGGGAGCGTCCCCCATCGGAGGCTAATTAGTGGGGACTGATTGCGCTCGCTCTCGCGCTGGCTCTCCCTCTCTGCTGGCCAGCTCCGGCTCATCGCCACACTCAGCCCTCACCATCAATGGGCAGCTGCTCGCCAAACTGGTGTCTCATTTGATCCCCGCCATACCCCCTACCCCAGAGAAGAAAAAAAAAACCTTCCTTCACCTGACCAACCTATTCAATGTACTGTTCTGTAGTGAGAGGAGTATGAGATATCATGGTAGCTGCATGAAACACAGGGTTGTCCTGAAGTATGTTCATGTTAGCTGCTGTCAGCACTGAATGTGTCTATGTTTGTATGCAGGGACAAAATTAACTCCTACCAGCCAGAGGCCTACCAGATGAAAAAAAGTTTACGGCCAGGCAAAATGAAACAAATCTGTATGCATCAGTAATATACTACCTTCATGTGTAATTTTCAATCCATCCTACATCACATATAGAAAATCAGCAATCACTAAATCAATTGAGATTAGTGTGCATTTCTGAAGGTTTAGTGAGCTGCTGTTCACTGGATGCTGACTGAAGCAACTGGGACCAAGTAGTAAAGACCGGCCTCCAGTCCTTGTGGCAGTGCGAGCTCTCGTGCCTCTTGTCCCCTGCAGTGTATTGTACCATTGGAATACTTCAACCATTCCCATGGCTCGCCACAACCCGATGTTCTCCCCCCCTCAGCAGCATGCGTTGCACAAGAACATCATTTTACAACTCCAATACCCCTTGCCTGAAAAAACAAGTTCTCAAGGGGGAAATGAGGGAGGGGTGCATCGCTTGCAGGAGGTCTAAACAATAAAGTGCATACCACATCTCGGAACATAGACAACAAACAAATAAACTGGAACTCTGAGAGCTCTGAGCCCAATTGGGCGGGGGGGGGGAGGGGGGGGCTGAGAGTCACTAGACTGAGAGTCTACATATCATGACATATGTACCCAATGATCTTCTCTACATCTGCATTGGCCTTGAATGATTTTAAACAGTAGATGGCGTGTTGAGTCATAAAATTCAGAATTTTAATTTTAAAAATGGTCTTTAATTTGTGAAGCTGCGTACGTGTAGTAGTCTATAGTAGCCTTTGACTGAAATGCAACAATGAAGAGCTACCTATTTTGAGACAGAACAGGTGAATAAGGCCTAGGAAAGTAAGGAAACTAGAACAAAGAAATGCTGTTGTTCTTTTTGACATTGCTACTCATTAGCACTTTCTATTCCTTCTCCCCAAAACATAGCCCTACGTCTATGAAACATACAATTTGCATTTGAAACGACGAGGGGATAAATATGGGCGGGTTGACGGGTCACCTTGTTTCTGGGAAATGGGGGGGGGGACCTTGTTCAACATTCGTGCCTGTGGTTAACCAAGGGCTCAAACTGGAATACAAAACTGAACTCAGATTTTTTTTTTTAAAGTTACTGAAAAATAAACGCCATTTATAACAGCGGTCAGCAATTCATAGCACCGTGACTGACAGGTCAAAAACCGAAGGCTTTAAGAACACACCACTAAACGTCAGACAAGCAGACCAATCACATTTGCTGCAATGTATAGCATATTTCTGAGGAGGTATGTGTGAGTCTATGGCGTGGGGTAAGAGGCTACGCCATTCCTATGGCATAGATTTAATGGCGAAGCAGAAATTGGCCTTAATTGTGTAGCTAGTGTTGTGCTCTGTGTGTGTCCCTCTCCCCTGTTGCCAAGATACAGCCGATGTCAATTACATGCCAACACAGAAATCTACACGCCAGTGGGGCTTGGTGGAGGCTGAAGTTCTTCCCCAACTGGCAAAATGTGTGTGTGTGTGTGTGTGTGTGTGTGTGTGTGTGTGTGTGTGTGTGTGTGTGTGTGTGTGTGTTTGCGCGCACTGTGCACACATGTCAAAAGCATCATTTGCGGGTGTAAATAATTGAAAAGGTCAGGCCAAGAACCTGCTGTGATTCCCCTCTCTGGCATACAGACGTTTAGACACCTCTTCATTGACTCCTCCAAAATGAGAGTCCTTACCTTTGGAAGTGCAGGAGGGGGAAAAGAGACGTTTCTGAAGCACACTGTGTGCTGTGACTTCCAAAGATTAAATCAATCAATTATTCATCTTCTGACATTCAGCTTTCGGCTCTTTTTGGTCGGAGATGAACTCATGAAAGAAGTGACGGGAACTTAACGGCAGACTCTGAAGCAACAGCCTGGTGTTGATGGCACTCGAGTCCCATTTCTAACCCCAAGAATGAAAGTGAGAACACTACCAAACAGGGAGTGCAAGGGCTGGAACTAGCAGCATTAAAACAGTTGCCAGAATTTCCAATTGATTAGCCATGCAAACACCCTGGTCTTTCTTTAGCGGGGCCGAGTTTGTGGTTTAGTGCGAATATCAATGCCAGTGACCCAGTCCCACAGGAGGAGTTCTGGAGGACAAGCCCACCACCTCTACCAGATGCTCCCCATCACGGCTACAGCTTTTGACAGGCTTACCCACACCAAGCCCACTCCACACAATGGCCAGGAGACACAGCCAGACCACACTTCAGTTGAGGCCTGTCAGCACGCCATGTCACCAATCTCTCAGCAACAACACCGCTGTTGATGTCCCGGCTATTAGGTTCCGCCTTTAAAAGACCTGACCCCGGGTCTCAGAAACAAAACGCATGCTTGTTATTTTGGTGGTATAATTATCGCTAATATTAGAGAGACTTTTCAGCGCTCGTTCTCCGTCAGCTTTTTTTCCTTCCCCTCTTCAAACAATGGAGTCTGTTCTGCCCACTCAGCCCGCTTTGTTCCTGCAGAGTTCAATCTTTCAGCGAGGAGCCAAAACACCAGCAGCTTTGCGGGGGAAAACAGGAAGGGCTAAGACAGCGGAGAGAAGGAGCGCGGGGGGCTAAAAATATCAGCTTACCCTGGCGAGCTGTCGCTCATGCACACAGACCTGGGAAAGGTAATGACTCACTCTTGATGGATGTGTGAACCTCGGAGGCCGGCCTCTGAACTCACACAGAGGTCAGGCAAGAGCCCCAGAGGTGTCTCAGGACACACACACACTCAACTACAGACACTCAGCTGGAACATACAAGAAAGGAGAACTAGATGATTCGGGTGCATAGAATTTTCATTCTTCAATCATACTGACATTCCTCAATCATGACGTTCCATATCCCTTCGCCTCCACAAACCAAACACCCTAGATATCACTCTCCCTAGGTGTGAATAAAAACAACCACAATTAGTCTCATAATGGTATTTCCATGTGCTGACCTCAGCTCTCCTGATCAGCCGTATCCATCTACAGGCCCCAAACAGCAGACGGCGACCCCGACGCACAGCACAGGGTCTGAGAGGAGAACCAGGGACCCGGGACCAGCCTGACAGAATGGCTCTGGTGGCCAAAGCCTGGAGAGCAGTTCCTCTTCCTCTGAGCCTTCAGAGGAAGAGCATGAGTGATTCACAGCTTCCTGCTTCAGGAGAGAAGCCCGTGTTCACTCCCAACCATGCCCACACATTCAAAACACACACACACACACACACACACACACACACACACACACACACAAAAACCACACCACACACACACAGGAGAAGGCAGTTTCAGCTCTTCAGCTTGCACTGGTACAAAGCCAAACCAAACAAAGTGCTGAAAAAGTCCAGAGCAGCGAAGAGAAAGACAAAAAGCGTGCACACACAAACACACAGAGAGAGCCTTCACAGTTTGACAGTGACAGGGTGGAGGGGCCAGTTTTCTTTGGAGCCCCTCTCTGCATGTCTCCAGATCCCCTCCCAGCACAGATGTGCTCATTTCAGACTCCCAGTCAAGACGGCCACTTTTTCCCACAGACGCACACACACTGAGAATGTGTGTGTGTGTGTGTGTGTGTGTGTGTGTTAGGAGAGTATGTGTTTTCTCGTGTTAATTAAAAAAAAAAAGCTATAAGCTATAAGTATTGCCTTTCCCTCTGAAAAGTACAGATGGGGTCATATTGCACTCAGGGTCCCAAAAAAAATTAACTTAATTTTCCATCAACATGGAAAATAAAACATTATGGTGAGGATCAAAATTAGCCTGTGTTTTTACAATAGTGTGCCCGTGTGTCTGTGTGTGTGCTCCTTGCCAAGAGTAGTCTTTGGGGTGGGGTGGGTGAGGAGGATATGTAATGGAAGTGGGGCTGGACTGGGCCAGCCATTTTCCAAGCTCTATCCTCCACAGTCCTAAATTTCCACATTTCCACTTCTCCCTGGTCCAATTACGTTCAGAAAGAAGGACACACCTGTACTGAGCCTCGGTACTCTGGTGGTCATGTGTAAGGGTGGGACAGGGGTTGGTGGAGCTGCCTGTTTAATCTGGAGCATAGCTGAGCACCCATGATAGGCCAAAATAGGGTAATAGCAAAGTGCACAATCACATTCTAGTCCTGGTTTGGGCCGCATGACAACAAGTAAGCACACAGACCTCTTCTCCAGAGTTCAGAACATGATGGGAGGGGAGAGGGAAGGACAGAGAGAAAGAAATGGAGAAAGTGTGCTTGAGGCTAGGTTAGTGGCGCCATCTGACAGTGGAGCAATCATACATAAAGACGGCACTGTATGATGGAAGTGTATAGAGAGCCATCTATGAATACAGAAGACAGGACATGGACACACACAATGGAGCCTCTTTCACTTTCTGAGGGTGATGGGTTTGACACTCTGATTTGGGCAACAGTCACAGGCGTAGTCAGGGGGGATGCCTCTTAGCTCATCACCACTTCTCCATATGTAGAACACATCTCTGGAGGCCTAGCTACTCAGAGTAGTGCCTGTCCGTGTGTGTGTGTGTGTGTGTGTGTGTGTGTGTGTGTGTGTGTGTGTGTGTGTGTGTGTGTACGGGTGTGTGTGTGTGACAACCTGTTGAGCACAGTTAATTTCTAATCATCCCCACAGGGGCCTTGTTAATCTTCAGTGGGTCTTTGAGTGGACTGGGGAAACATCTCCCTCGGAAGTGTTCTGGAAACTTCTAAAGATGAGACAACAGCAGCGGCAGCATTCATTCATTCCTTTGGGGAAGGGTGGTTAGTGTGTGTGTGGGGGGATGGGGTGGTGACTACCTTCAGAGCACAGGCCACGGCTCCAGGCTTTCATTAGCGGTGGCCTGAAAGGTTAACCCAACAAGATGACATCATGACAGAAACACACGCTGCGTACGGCCTTCCAAACAAGCGCTTGCCTCAACTGTCAGAAGCGCTCTTCCCTTGTTTTGGCCTGGGGCACAGTAGCCCTCGGACAGGATAACGCTGATAACGCTATCAGCTCAGTGACTGATGCATGGAGACAGGAAGCTCCACCATTGTCTGTGATGACGCTAACTGTTTGTAATGAAGTCTACCTTCAGTTCAAATGCGCACGCCGACACACACACACACACCAGCCCTTCAATTGCAAAGTCTCACCTACCATTGTTGCCTTCAGAATCATCCAAACCTCTCCATCATGAGGTTCTTTCCATGGAGTGGTCTGGCACTGAGGATGTGCACTGGTGGAGCCAGACCCAAACATTACACATCACAACATGACAATCCTTTTCAGCACTGCACACCTGAGGGTGTGCTTCTGAGTGAGCAAATATGTGTGTGTGTTTGCATATGGTGTGTGCAAGTGTGTTTGTTAAGAGTGAATGAAACTATGTCTCCTAGTCAGGAACACAGATAAGGAAAACTCCCCCTTCAAATATTTGTAACTGTTTGAAGACAGTTAAATGTTTAAACACTAGCCTATTTTAGGTTCTTTTTTATTTAATGTTTAATCTGATTTTGTACACGTGACGTTTTATGTATCAAATTGAAAACCCTCTGTAAATGGAATGATAATTGGACCAGACCATAGGGCCCTGTTAGTAGTACTGGTATTCTTCATTAGGATTTCCTACCTCACACAGAATGCCACATTCATGTTTTTATGTGCAGTGGTTCTGAAGTTGCTCTGCACTCAGCACACCAAAATAAGATGACCATTGACCGTCATGAGATACGTTGTTTTTGAGATTGAGATTTTTCTTTCTCTTATGCAACATTGTTACTATGCCAGAAATAGCAGATCAATACCAGATCAATCAAAAGAACATTACAAGAACAAAACACTCTATCATGGACATGAGCCTTTTAACAGTTTCAAAGTGATTTTGGGTGGAGTTCAGCTTGGCGTGGACAAATGTGTGTGTGTGTGTGTGTGTGTGTGTCTCCAGAGAGGGGAGGAAGGAGGTTGCCTGAGGATGGTGGAGTCCCGCTCCCCACAGCAGAGAGACGACAGCGGGGAGAGAAGCAGGTGAAAAATGGCAGTAGCGGAGCTGAGAGCGGCCTTGTGGATTAACTGCAGAATAAAAGTGCTGATCACCAACAACAGAGCAAAAACAGCTATTCATCACACCGCCACACAATCACACTTGGTCTCAGACACACACACACACACACATCCACCCCCACACACACACACACACACACACACACACACACATCCACACACACACACACACGCACGCACGCACGCACGCACGCACGCACGCACGCACGCACGCACGCACGCACGCACGCACGCATCCACACGTGCAGCAATGTAGAAATGCTCACACACATTCCTCGAGTTATACTGCTGAATGACTCTCTTGGCAGATATATTGATAATGGCAACCCCTCTTTAAATTGATTAGCAATATATAGTCCCCCCCTGCAAAGAAGAGAAACAAACAGAAGGAAGGGTGCCGAGGGAAGTAGAGAAAGGCAGAAGTGTGGTGTTGATGCCTTACCATGACCCACTCTCTAGCCACAACCCAGCACGCCCTACCCCCCCCCCCCCCCCCTTCAAACACACACATGGGGAAATGAGAGACCCAAAGCTCCGACGCTCCAGCTGTCTCCTCCTCTAGTGTTGGTCTTCTCCCTCAGCTGTACTGCATGCTGTACTACACACACACACACACACACACACACACACACACGTGAAGCACAGGAGGGAGCTGGCCCACATCTCTCTCTCTCTCTCTCTGTGTTGAGACTATGGCACCCTGAGAGCAGGCCCCCAGAGGATCATCTGGTATCTGGTGCTCGTGAACACAGGGGGAGCCAGAACAAAGTGCTTTTCAGCTGTGGACACACAGAGCTGCTAGTGAGGCCATGTTATGGAGGTGGGTGGGGGTTGGAGGTTGTGGGCGCGCGCACACACACACACACACACACACACAGGGACAGTCCCTGCCCAGCGCCACAGGGCGGACAGACAGTGAAAAGAGGCATGAGTCATGGGACTACAGCCCGACTAAAAAAACATGAAGAGCCTGGGGCTCTGGGTCAATCCTGCGCACACACACACACACACACACACACACACACACACACACACACACACACACACATCATCATCATCATGACCCAAAACACAGCATCCCATCATGTGCTCAATGTTTAAAAAAAAAAAAAAATTAAAAAAATTAAAAAAAATTTCCTCTCCCTTTCTTCTCTCGCTCTCTCGCTCTCTCTACTTTTCTCTCCCTCCTTCCCTCTTCCTCCTGCAGTTTTGTTTGTGTGTGAGAGTGAGATTCTTTCAGCTGAGCCCCACAGAGGAGATGGTGGCCTCCATTTCAACTTAGTGGGTCGCAAGGGTCAACGTGCCTTTTATAGTAGTGAACAGCCCTTGTCACAGCGCTAAGTTTGTTCTCCTGCCTGGCACAAAATGTCTCCTGACACAAAGCCAGGCTCACATCAGCGCACGCTCTCCGAAGACGCAGGGACACATGTGCTCACTCTTGCCCGCCCGCCCGTCCGTCCTCCCTCCCTCCCTCCCTCCCTCCTTCTCTCCCTCCCTCCTTCTCTCCAACTCCCTTTCTGACCATCATTCAGCCCTCTGTGTTGCCAATCAAAATGACGCCTCTCACTCTGAAGAAGAGACAGTTGCCGCCCCCCCCCCCCCCCCTCCCCCCTCCTTCCAAGCTCCGCGGTGAAAAGCTGATCTGTGTGGACACTGGGTGACCAAGGCGGTTTGAGGCTGGAGTGCAGCATGGAGCCGGCAGGGAAACATTATTGGCTTCTTTTGATTTGGTTGTGCAAGGCTGTTTTGCTCCCCTCAGCCCACATTCCCCCACACACTCAGTGTCTCAACTTCTATCTCACTGTGGCAGAAAAAGGCTAAATTGGACCTGCTGAAAGCTACCAGAGAACAAACACAACATAAATGTGAGCAGGCATCCAGCTCTTGGCTCACTGACTCAGAGAGGAGGGGACGGGCCCTGCCACTGGAAATAACACCAATATACCCGCGCTCTTTTTACTGCTTCCATTGAAGGGGGAGGGTCTTCATATTCTCCTTTGTGAAAGAAACCGCTAACTTGTGTATTGACTTCTTTTGGCAGTAAAACACACTTTCAACTTTCCCCAGAAACACTCCCCGTCCCTGTGCTGGCTCTCAGAGTGCAGGTCCAGAAAAATAAATGTGTCGGGGAAAGAGCTCCCCCCAAAGCATTCTTTCTAATTAAAAACACTATCACCCCAAAGCAGAGGGACGCACAGCGTCATGACCCCATGAACTTGGGGGCACAAGGGTGGTGGAGGGGGGGGATTGTGGGGGCTGGGGGTTGGAGAGGGTCTATTGTCAAAAGGTCAGCCACACTGGTGGTGGGGTTCCCTCCAGAGCTGTGCCCGCCTGCCTTATTATGCAGGATTGGCCTGGCAGACTCATTTTTATGAGGAACCCGAACCTGATGCGCCATAAAAGACAGCCAGAAAGCGCTCTACTCTTAGCCAAATTAACTGGCAGAGGGATGGAGTGAAGACGACAGGAGAGGGGGATGGGGGCGGGGAGGTGGGAAGAGAGGAAAGGAGAGGGGGCAGGGACAGAGAGAGCAGGAGGGAGGGTGATGGCAAGCAAACTGGGGTGGGGGTTGTGGAGAGGGGGTGGACCTGCAATCTCCAGGCAGAAAATTAACAATCCCACACTGCACTCTATCTGCCTGGCATTAAATGTATGAAACACATGAATTACTGCACTGGGTGAGGGGAATTAACTCTATATATCAAACACGGTCCGGATAGTTCAGGGGGTGGGGGTTTGCCCCTGTGCGAGTGTGGGTGGGTGTGTGTGTGTGTGTGTGTGTGTGTGTGTGTGTGTGTGTGTGTGTGTGTGTGTGTGTGTGTGTGAGAGAGAGAGAGAAAGGGAGTGTGTGTGTCAGTGTGTAAAGGGTGGGGAAAATAAAGTAACTCAACATTTCTATCTCCTCCCATTAAAGTTAAGCGCCTCTCTCTCTGGAGCGCATAAAGCCGTCAGGCTACGCTGTGATTGATGTGGGCCCTGCCCAGCTCCTGTCCTAACTATCAGCAGCCTCCTATTAATGTTTCCCCTCTCTGTGGCTCTCTCTCTCTCTCGCCCTCTCTCTCGCCATCCTCTCCTCTCCTCTGGAGATGGAATGAGACTGCAGCAGCATACAGGAAACTGCTGACGCCAGTTCATGCTCAATTCCCTAATAATGCCAAAAGCTGGCCTCCAAAATGGAAAGAGGGGACTGGGAAGACAAAAAAAAGCGAAAGATAGAAAAACAGAAAGAGCAAGAGAGAGAGAGAGAGAGAGAGATGATGATGGCACTCTTGGGGCAGTGAAGTGCTTCATATTATTCATTACCACCCAAATTCACCCACACTTCTGAGCTACTGCATCGAGAGCTAAGCAGTATGGGGCACGGAAAATGTGTCGGACTTGTCTGTGTGTCCATCCCTGTGTGTGTGTGTTTGTGTGTTTGTGCGTGCGTGGCCTGAAATTACATCAGCACTAATGCCTTCATTAAAACCGCAGCACCACACAACCACCTACAAAAATGCTTAAAAAAGTCAGCTTCTGCAAAGTGAAGATGTGCATGGAAAGGCACGTTGTGTTTGCAGCCTGCATGTGTGTGGCGCATGTGTGCATGCATATGCATATGTTTACCACTTGCTCTAAGCCACAGATGAGGGAGTCAGATAGAGCAAAATGGTCTTAATAATTGCATTTCAGTTAAGACAGAGCGCTTTTGCAAGCCAACAAAGGTCAAGGAGACGGCCTAATTGAGTTGGGAGTTTAATTACAGCGTGTTTATAACCTTTTAGAGACATCTGCAGCTCTGGCTAGTAGATAGATTTCAGGAGCTGATGTAAAGGAGGCAAAAACACACACACACACACACACACACACACACACACACACACACACACTAAAAACAGTGAAACTAAATGGTGCTGATTAGTGTTCTTCCTGAAAAGCTGAGGGGGAGTTTGTAAATGCTGAGTGGAGGATGCACAGGCGTGGCAAAGGGACGCTAAAATGGCGGTGTTGCTCAAACATGGCAGCAGCTGTCAGGTGGAGCTCGGTGAGGACTTTATTAGCCTCGTAAAGTGCAGCCAGCTATTTACTTTGCGCCCATCTCCTTGCACTAGCAATGCCATTTAATCTCTCAAGAGCCATGCTGCCTGCTTTGGTGGGGGTGGTGGACGCCGTCATTCTGGGTGCAGGGAGGTGGTACGTGTGTGTGTGTGTGTGTGTGTGTGTGTGTGTGTGTGTGTTTCCTTTCCCATTTTGTGCCAAACATAAAGCTCATTTACTCCAACCTGTCAGAACAGGAAGTAGGGACATGACCGACGTTACTCGTGATCCGACTACAGCACCCATAATTCTCAGTGTAAATAGAAGGTAAGACTGTAATCCAGTATTCAGAGCAGCATTTCCCGTCTTGTCAATGCTGAGGTCTCTGGCAATCACTTAGCATTGACTGATGTGGCTGAGACTAATTGCAACGCCAAGTGAAGTTGAGTGGGATTGTTTTGGTTGCTATTGTGGTGTTTGGTTAAAATATGTTGTTTCTCAAAGTGCATTCATTAGGGTGTTGTACGAAGGATTTGGGGCCCACAGAGAGAGAAAACACGAGCAAGAGAGAAAGACCCAGCCCAAGTGAAGCATGTCAAATTAGGAAGGAATATAAAACCACTGCTTCAGGGACTCATTAGAGTCCAGAAACGGAGACAGGGGAAGCGTTTTCTTTGTGTGGATGTGTGTGTGTCTCGAGCATTGACTCCACAGAACTCCACTCCTCTGTGGCTCCTGTCAACGTTATTTTTGTTATTCAAGAGTTTTGGCAGAGTGAGAGAGAGAGGCACACACTACCTCAAACATGCACCATGTATTAATTGCAGTGCCAAGCCACCAATTGAAACACGCCTCGCGGTGTTCTACAGTGCCAGGAACCACTTCATACTTTTAACAAAGACAGATGTGCATCCATCATGCATTGGACTGCCACAAACAATTGAGAAGTCCACCAAGCCAAGACAGTCAGCATTACAACCCCGTCTCTCATCGTACTCTTTGGAAAAACACCCTGAACATCTAGCTCCATCACACTACCCTAGATTACTACCTCAAGCACAGGAGGTTCAGGCTGTAACCCTTTAATGAAACACATCCACAGAATTCTCTCCCATTGCATTTGTGTGAACAAGAAGAAGATGATCAGCTGTCCATCTTCTAGAAGCTTGTGAGCAAGCGCCTGCTCTTGTCCATTGTTAATCCATTTGGGATGTGTTGGTCCAGTGGTCTCATTTAGGGACAATAATTCAACCTGATGTGGTGGATGCCTCCCTAGCGAAGTGAGGCCATTTCAGGGGACCCTTGATGTCTTTGCTGGTCTCTAAGGTAAAAGGGTGAATGCAGCACAACACAGAGTGGGCACTGCCCAGCGGTTGCCATGGTAAAACTCATCTCTCTGACCATGGCGGAAAAGGCTCCTCCCTTCTCTCTGGGGAAAGGCATAAGCTACCTGCGCATATCTGTCTATTATGCATCGCCCCCCTTTCTCTCAATCACCTCCTTTCAAAGGAGATCAAAGCTCAGTGGAACCTTTGAAAATGGACGAGGGAGTGTTTAGCTAAGAAAGAAAGAAAGAAAAAAGATAAAGAAAGAAAGAAAGAAGCAAGCATCTCTTGCCAGCTTCTCTGTCCTCTTTGGGCTGTTTTCCAATCTTTTCAGAGCATACAGGGAAGAAGCCCCTCCACTGGCTTCAGAGGATGAATGAGAGGGAACAGCCAGGAGAAAATGGCCGAAGCTGTCAGATTAACCCATTCCTCTCTATGCCTTACATACTGAATGCATATTAGCCAAAGCTTTGATGGAACATCAGAACACAAATAAAAAAAATTTAATCCTACAACAACAAACACAGGACTACCAATGAAATCACAGGGAACTGGATCACTGAGGCACTGAAATCGGTCATTCCTCTTCGTTAAACAGTTGCTGATGTTTGTGAGTATCTGTACTTCCCAAGTCTCAGACAACCTTCGGGAATTTGACCTAAATGTGTGTGATCGATTAAATCTGAAGTCAGTTTACATTATTTTAAACCACTCCGTGTTGCAGTCAAAGGGCAGGATGTCGGAGCTGACGTGCACCAACAGGCTGGCATTTGGGCAATTATTGGGTAGTTATTTAGCTAGCTGGCTAGTGGCCACAATGAAACTGTCATAGGTAAGTAACGGTATAACAGTTTACAGTGGCACTTTGTCTTACTGGATGCAGTCCAACAAGGATTATGTGGCTTTCATAAGGCAATGAAGCAGAGTTGTCTCTTTCACCATTGATGGGTGCTGTTATTGTGTCGCATACTAGGTACTTACAGAATGTTTTGACAATTCTGGGTACAGTACAGCGTATATGCACAGTAACAGGGGCGTCGGATGTAAGCTGTTGTCTGCATGGCATTTTGTGTGCTACTTCCACCAAAGTAGTGTAGCGTTTTGGGAGGCGATTAAGCCTGGCAAGTCTTTCATCATTGCCTTGGTCTGTCAACGTCCTTACACATGTCAGAGACAGCCCTTTCTCTAGGCATGTTGTGTGACCTACATGGTTAACCCCTGAGCCTCCATGCTCAACCTCTGAGGGACAAATGACTGGAGAGGGGGATGGAACTTCAGGAAGTGTACTGGGGAATAGAGGTGACGGGATCACACTTCCTGCTCAGCATATTGAGAAGGCTAGTGGGCTCAAGCAGCTGAAGTGGGCTCAAGTATATATGCATGAGCATATGTACGTGTGTCTCTCTCATATATATATATTTTTTTTTTAATACAAATATATAATATTTATTAATCCCCTTAGGACCATCTGCATGTTGGCATGAGTAGTTAGCACATGCGCGCACACACACACACACACACACACACACACACACACACACACACACACACACACACACACACACACACACACACACACACACACACACACACACACACACACACACACACACACACACACACACACACACACACACACACACACACACACACACGGAGCAGAGGGCAGCCACTTCAGCCGAATCACCCAGGGAGCAGTTGGGGGTTAGGTGCCTTGCTCCTTGGATGTTGAAGGCGGGGAAAGCGCTGTTCATTCACTACCCCCACCCTCATTTTTTTCCTTATTTATTGATTTTTATTTGAGATACTTAAGGTGAGAACAAGGCAGCAGTAGATGATGCAGCCATACATAGAAGGCATTGAGCTGAGTTTTGCCGCAGTCCATCAGCTGGAAGGTGGTATTTTATTTAGACGGCTTGAATCCACAAGGATTCACAAAAACACTGTTGCCAGCTAGGTCATTTCAACATCACATTTCATGCATAATCTATGCTGCAAGTTATAGCCTACAACTAGAGAATATTATTATCAAAGCAATGACACAAGACAAGATAAATCCTTTAAATTTGTCAGCATCAGCAAAATGTGGTTTGGGCAAACAGAATTTCCCCAGTGAAATGAACTTACCCTGCTTAAGGTTGCTAGCATTTAGCGTCACTTTATATCAAACAAACCTAGAAAAGGCTTTGGCCACTGAAATAGAAATGGAACAAACTGTCTGATTACCATGATGTGTCTGACAATCAAAAATAGATTTTCTATTCATTGCCACTGAGGATGTGGTGAAGGCTTTTGAGGACAAAGCTCTGACTGAAACTTCACGGAGAATGAAGCGTGATTGGATAAAGTTGGGACCGTGTCGTCATCTTTTTCAAAAGATTCTGTATTCGCCTGTCTACGCACGGGTTGTGTTTTCATTTCACCCTGGAGCCCGTTTTCAGGCCCCACAAATAGAGTTGTCGTGCGGACATATGAGAACATATGCAGACAAGTCGGTTTGTTAGAATATACATTCATAGGAAATGGAGAAGTAACCCATCTAAAATGTTTAATGGATTGTCTCCTGACAGATACACCTAGTTTGAGAGGAAGGGGGTGGGCAGGGAAAAGAAAGAGCAAAGTAGCCTGGGCCTGAGTTAAGACTGGGCCTGAGCCAAGAAGCACTTACTGTTACAGCACCGTCAAGCACACAGCAGCATTTAGCAGAGCTGGATGCCTGACTGACTGACTGACTGACAGACAGGCAGGCAAGGGCTGACTCTTCAAGCCCCCGTCAGTCAGATTCAATTTGATCATTTCATTTTCCAGTGGAGTCCATGCCTGCCTGGGCACCCCCTTGAGACCCACTGTGGCAGAGGAACTCAACACAGTAAAGGAAGGATTTTCCTTAATTGCTTATTGTTTTCAGTGAATTATTTGAAAAAAAATAAATGCATCTTTTTTTTCCTGAAATGGCATATTGTAATCCATGTTCATCAGCTACATGGGTCCACAACTTCAGTGAAAGAGAGGTCTAAAGCTACCCAAATCCCGCATTCTAATGATCAAGAAAGTTAATTGTAGGGCAGAGAATATTTGTCCCAATTTTACCCCCCTCTCATCTCGCCAATCTCCGCCACCCCGTCTCCATTCAATGATGCTCCAGCCGAGAGCAGGCACAAAGCCTCTTCATCGCACCACGCTGCTAAGCCCTCCATTGTAACTCCATCTGAGCCCGTGCACGTCCTCTCAGAGATGGCAAATGAAAAGCATTTTCCTGGGTTCCACTGGGTTACGCTGGTTGGGTGGGAGGACAATGGCTGAGGCTCTCCAGAGCAGGTTAATGAATGCTTTCAGAAGGTCCTCCATTCCAGGCCAGGGGAGGTTAATTACAGAGAAGCACACTAACAGCCAGCCAAGTTGATCTGAAGCTGAGGGGAGGGGAGGGCTACCTCATAACAGTTTGAAGTGGAAGCCATTTCTGGAGGAGCTTCACATGTTCTGTGGCAACAAGCAAACAAAAATAAAGTTTTTATTTCTTAGGACTGAGCACTACCACCTCAGTTGTTTATGGGGGTGCTCAGTCTTGCTGTTGTTGGAGCCAGGAATGGAAGTACCCCCTCCTGCCTCCCTCTGCCAGCCCTGATAAATGCAGCGCTGCTCTGGGAGGGCTGATGGAGGCGCTCCCTTGCTTGTCCTTTTCGTTCCAGGAGGCCAGCGCCATGACATTTATCCATTTTTCATGAACAGACTCCTTACGTTGTGCACAATGACAAACAAATCAATTTCCCAGCAGTAGATTACCGAGCAGAAACAATCAGGACCTGCAGAATGAGGCCCAGAAGAAGCTGTGAGAATTAATTGCAGGAGCACAGAGGGACTGAAGAGGCTGACGACTGCAAGTGCCGCTCCCTCAGCGAGAGCAAATCTGCCTGGAAAGGCAAGGACAATTTACCGACAGACATTAGAAACAACGCCAATAAAGAAAAAGTGCTACACTGTTCGATACATTGGGACAGCTACAACAAAAAATGGGTGTGATGAGTATGTAGTTTGCAAAGCATCTTCTCCAAAACAGCCCAATTGTGCAGGTATACATCAGCATTTGAGTTGGTTTGGGTCTCACTTTAACACACAGACAATAACTACCTTTATGCTAGAAACCGCCAACTGTTCTCCAGTCTCACATTTAAAATCTTCATTTTAACCTGTGTAAAGAAAATGACGGAGCCCTGTGCTCTTACTCTAAATATAGCACTACCTACCTACAGATCTAATAGGAGATACTGAATTTTCACTCTATGTTGAGCGAGTATTGAGATCAGGTACTCCTATAGTTCAGGGGGAATTGGAGTTTTGTCGACCTGTCAGAAAATTAACCTCTACCCATGGTGCAGCCAACTCTTAGCAGTTGGTGGGAAGGGTCCTGGTTTATTGTTGAGCTCAGAACAATGAGGTATGCTGGGTAATGTTTCAGTAAGTGAGATTAGATGATATGGTTGATTAAAAAGTGCTGTGTTGTGCTGAAGCAAGGATAGAATGTGGCCTGCAATGTGCAGTACTGATCCAAATCCACCTCTGCCGCTACCACACAACTCTCTGCCCAAACAAACCTCTTGCTTCAAGTGACGACTGCAGAATTTAGACAAGCAGAGAACGGAGAAAACAACTAGTGAAACGCCCAGGCGTCTATGCCCAGAATCAGGGTCTAGAATGAGGTCAGGAATCCTTCTCTTGGCTTGGCAAGGCAAAGGAGATGAGACCCCAGGGTGGCTAACTGAGGTATTCTTTGTATTTTGTTTTATGGTTTTGTTTTTTGACTCTGGCAACACTCAACCCTTGCCCTGCTGTAGTTGACAGCTCACATTACCAAACAGGCCCAAGCCAGCCATGCCCCAGAAGGCTAAGAAAGGCTTACAGCCCAGACTGTGGAGCTATAGGGCCAAAATACCCACAACACTCTCCCCTTCCCAACTCTGCAAGCAAACAGAGGCTCATAAACCCACCTGTAAACTGAACGGTGCTTAGCAAAATCATAAAATGTGTTCTGCTAGTCTTGTGTGGGGCTTTTTTTCGCCTTATACCTGGAGAGTACTCAAGAGGCTTGTCAAATTTTATGGATGCTGGAGTTTTTTTTTTTACAAGACTTCTCAGTATGATTTGAAACTATTTCACTATGTAAACCACATATTTACTGAAACTCTTCTTCAGTCAATTTTATTTGACAACTGTATTGTGTCTTAATAGCGCCACAAGCATTCATACACAAATGTCTTAACCAGTGATTCTTCACAAGACATACAAAAAGATTCTATTTTTCACACTACTTTGTTTCCTGAAGAAAGTGGTTTCACATGTTGCGCTTCAAATGAACCACACCTAATGCGCTTCAAATGAACCACACCTAATGAATAACCATCTGCAATGTGATCTTAGCTGCTCTCATGCTCGACAACCCCGTTAGGAAACACAAATAATGTAGATCTAGTCCCTATATCTGGGGTGTTGTACAGTGATAGTACAGTGGCTAGCATTGCTGCCTTTCAAGCAGTTGACTGGGGTTCCATTCCCAGCCAATGCAGAATGCCTTTGTAAGTCACTTTGGACAAAAGCGTCTGCTAAAAACCCAACCTTTAGTCCTATATTGAAGCCCTTTTATCTGAAGCACTGTGTAGTTTGTTTTCTGTTGCTTCCAAGATTGTTCTGACACTGAATATTCCATCCCCCCATACCAAGGGCACCTCTACATAATGTACTCTGTAAAGACTGTAAAGCATTTCTTAAACAGCCCAACTTGTGAAAGGAAACATAGTAGTATGAAAACCACCTGATCCACCTGCTTTCAAGCATCTGAGTGAAGTTCCAAACTTTGATTCTACAAAGACAGAGCAGCCATTGTTTTGAGAGAGAGAAACCGAATGAGTGGGAAAGTGAGAGCGAGTGTGTGTGTGTGTGTGTGTGTGTGTGTGTGTGTGTGTGTGTGTGTGTGAGAGAGAGGGGGGCAAACAGAACAGTGAAAATGAAAAAAGCCGTCTTGATAACTCAGCCATTTTCTCTCTCCCTCTCCCTGTCTATCCTCATCAAGGCTTGGCATAATGACTGAATATGCAGGACTGCCACAGAGTTGAGGTCAGGCCCAGTCTCCTCCAACTATTGTTAGACTACACTTTAGCCGTTTTAGACCAGCTCTGTTTATTCCAGAAAAAACAGCTGGCACTTACAGGAAGGGTTTGATGGAGACAGGTCTATTGTTATTGAAGCACGTTTTTTTTTTTTTTAAATAGGTAAAAACTGCATATCATCCGGCTGCACTTTACAAAAGTGCCAAGATTTTCTTCTGGAAAGAAAAATAAATACGAACATACAAGTGCATTCTTATGTAGTTCAAGGTACTGGCCTTCCCCCCAAATCCTAAAATATTCTGTTTCTCAGCAGGTTTTGCCCTCTGAGCACTCGTCACAATGCAGCGAGTGTGAGGGCTGGGGCGGATTGGGCTGCGCTGCGCTGCGGAGCAGGGAGGAGAAGCAGTCAGAGCAAGCTCAAGTCAAAGCCCCGTCCTGGGAGCCGTCTTAGCTCCAGCCATAAGCCCTTAGCGCTGACACTGTGGAGGGAAAAAAGCCAGGGGAAACAGAAAAGGACACTGTGCTTCTAACAAACCTGCTCTCGGTGAAAAGATTGCAGATCATTTAGTATACATTGGTCCAAGTAAGATGCTTCAAAAGCAAAAATGGAAAAGGTACAGACACTCTACGTCTGTCTGTTTAGACAGGCAAACACCTTCACACCAGAGGCGTGTCCCAAAATTAGGGTGTGCTTACATGTGCAGGTGTGTGAGAGAGTGTGTGTGTGTGTGTGTGTGTGTGTGTGTTTCCTAGAAAAGACCCATGCCTGGGGCCCATCCCGGTGTCTAACTAGTCGCTGCCTTCGTATCACATTCTTCTTGGAGGCAGCCAGTAGACTCGCTCATAAAAGCATACACACAAATAGGATCCGTGAAAGGAAATCTGCTAAATCTTTTTGCATTCAGCACAAGTCAGACCACACCAGAACAAAAATCTTGTAACGGACAGCAAACCCATCCAACATGACACAGCAGAGCTCCAAGAAGCCTTGCTACTCCGTATTTAAACTCCAGAGGCCTGCTCCGTTCCTGGTGTGAGTCCGAGACCATCTGTAGTGTAGACTGCTCCCTGAGCCTACAGAGCCTGGCTTCTGTTTCCCATTCGGTGCGGAGCGGCACTCGATCATTACACAATAGGCTTCTAGCTCGTTATCACCATGTTCATTTTTTAGTGCAATGAATTATGTAATTGCACCATTAATCAGGACCAGTGCTGCACACATTCTCACACACATGTTTAATTAGGGAAAATGACTCTGCTAAAAGTGTATTTACAGTGGCACACATAGGCACACATAGTGTTTGTTTGTCTGGGCTCCATATCCAAGCACTTCTAGTGGGCCACAGAGAAAGAGGTTTTTTGAGATGGTTTTCCCCACTCACCCACACCCACCCACACACACACACACACAGGGTACAGGAGAAGCATGATAGCGTGAACATTGAGCAGGCAGATTGCATGCCCACTAGCCAAAATGCTGAGGCACTCCAGGAACCAGTTTGTCCAGCTTCCACACCATCAGAGAGACAGAAATAAGGCTTGAACATGTATCCAGAGAACATGCCTGTTCCCCAACACTACAGCTAAAACACACCTCCGTCCATAGAATATTGAAAATTGAAAAATGTAAATCCTTTATTGTCATTTTATTTGCATACAATGGAATTTGGAGGTCTGCTCCTGTCGGTGCCACGAGGGACAACATATCACAACACAAATACAAATACAATAACTAACAGCACATTACCTCAAACAGAGACAAAAACAACACTTGGTTCTGATCTGGTAATCTATTCTATTTAAAAACAGTACTGCTTGTTCAATAGATCACAAAATATCAGGACCGTTTACAAAACTACCTCAAATTCAAATGCTTTGTTTCCACTGCTGATCACTGTTAAATTCAGACAGCTGCAGACTGACAGTTCTCTCTCCCTCTGTGTGTGTGTGTGTGTGTGTGTGTGTGTGTGTGTGTGTGTGTGTGTGTGTGTGTGTGTGTGTGTGTGTGTGTGTGTGTGTGTCTGGCCCTGTGAGGCATTCTCCCCTCCCCCAACTAAATGGACACACATCATAATAAATATTCCAACCATCGGCAACAGTGCTTTCTCTTACACACTCACTATGGAATACTCCACAAAAGCACTGGGCTCGCTCAAAATGTGGCCACCCTTTTTTTCTTCCATAAATCTGGCCTCTCTCCACAAACACCCTCCTCCACACACACACACACACTCCTTTCCACTGCACCCCACTGACAGCACGGCACCTCCTGCCACAGCGCAGGAACACTCGCACACAGAAAAGATAAGAAAAGAAAGCTAGGGAGATGGGGAGGGAGAGAGTGCATTCACTTGGCTGAAGTGACATTTAAATAGGCAGACGCCATTTTCTCCCAGGCTGTGCACACCCCCACCCCACCCAATCCACTTCGTTCTTCCCCGCCCTTCCCCTGCTCCCACACTATAATTTAAAGCTGTCACAAACAGATTCTCCTGGCAGACCTTTGGAAATGTCAGCTTCCGTCAAGCACCATGGCTGCTTCCTCAACAGGCCCTTGCAAAACTTAACCCAGAAAAAGTGGGGGTAGCGTGCATTACTGTCTCAGTAACACTTATTAACACAATCACTCACCCACCCATTCAGTCAGTCACCAGAACCACTTTAACAATACTAAGGATATGCTCAGAGATTTACTCTCGTTTGACAACAAAACAGCTACACAGACACACGCAGGCTATGTTGACAAATAAATAATGCAAGGTGTTTGTCATTTCATCACTTTGTCATTTCCTAATTTCCTTACAGTAAGCAACAAATATTAGAATATGAGATTTGAGTCATAATTGTGACAGTGAGTGAGAGTGTGTGTGTGTGTGTGTGTGTGTGTGTGTGTGTGTGTGTGTTTCACCAGGGGCCAGGGGAGATGGTGGATGCAGTCCAGAGGTGGCTGAGGCTGACAGAACGCAGCTGAGCTTCACCTAAAAACACACCCCACTGGGTTTGCACCAACACACCTCTGAGTTGGCACACTGATCTCCAGAGCACAGACACACACACACACACACACACACACACACACACACCCCTCTGGGTTTACAAAACACACAAACATGTCCCCCCACTGGGCTTACACACACAACCATGCATGCATGCACACACACACACTTCACACTCTGTGCCCATACTTAGTATACAGATCTGGAACACAAAATCAGCCTCTTTTGGACTTGCTGAAGACACAGAGCCAGTGGGAGAGAGGGAGAAGAGAAAGGTGGGAGAGGGGAGGATGGAGAGAGACAGAAACACAGAGGAAAAAAAGATTTCCTTCCGTCCCCTCTTCTCCAGTATGTGGTACCATCTAATCTTGGCCACCATAGCTGCAGATACAGACAAACTTGTTTTTGGATGCCATTCTCCAATCATCCCCACACCCCCCTCCCCCACCCGTTTTCTGCTTTCTTATTCCTCCTCCCTCACTCCTCACTCCTCCTCCCATCCTTTCGTCTCAGGCCAGGCATCTTGGCTTTAATATGGCTGCCAGTGTGGTAGCGGCCGTTTAATAACAATGCAATAGTTGCTCCCAGCAGTGTGCCGGTGTGGCTGCCACTCCCTGCCGCGTGCAGATGGCACATTGTCTGCGCTTTCCCAAACACATCCCCTCCCTCGCATCCCATTCGCTTTCCCAAACACATCCCCTCCCTCGCATCCCACTCGCTTTCCCAAACACATCCCCTCCCTCACATCCCACTCACTTTCCCAAACACATCCCCTCCCTCACATCCCACTCGCTTTCCCAAACACATCCCCTCCCTCACATCCCACTCACTTTCCCAAACACATCCCCTCCCTCACATCCCAACTCGCTGGCCAAGGGCCTTCATGCCCCTGCACTGGGCTTTCGATGGCTGCACCCCTACTAAATAGTCATTAGTGTCTGTGAAAGGAACTTCAATAGAAATGGTCCTGCTGAGGTTAACAGCATCAATGTTGATTTCTTTTGACGTGGATAACTACACGAGGCTTGTTGTCGTTTTCTAGCTCTACCACACACACACAAAATAGATCCTTCACAACGGATAGCCTACTTCCTTCAATCTAATGATCCCACCAGACTATCTGATAAGCTCGACATGACTTCGGACAAACATGATAATGACCTCCATAAGTCAGTCACCTTGCCAAATGCCAAATTCAGACACTGACACCCCCTTCCCTCCCAAACACTGTTTCCTGTCCTCCAGTGGGTTCCTGTTTCTGTGCTGTTTCTGCCCATCAGCATGGTTACGGGTGGAAGTGGCAGGTGATTAAGTGTGCGCCAGGGCTGGCCTGCAGAACCTGCCTTCATTAGGTCTGCAACCAGGAGAGGCCAACAGGGCTTCTGGCTCTTGTAGTTTATTGCACATCTCTCATTCGTCAATTTCACCTCCTATCGCCCCTCTGCCTCCTCCTTTGCCTGGCTGCCCTCACCTGTAGGCGCTGCAGCAGTTCTTTCCCTCCGTCCACTCCTGGCTGCTTCTCTCCATCCTCGTCCCTTCCTCTGAATCCCCGCCACCATCAACAGCCTTTAGCAGAGCGCCACAGTGGCAGAGTTCACAGTGCCGTCTGCCACAGCTAATGATAATAACCCATTTGTTTTTCAGGGGAGGCGCAAGGTCACCAGCTCTCTGTGGGTCCGGGCGACAGAGCGCAGCCTGGCTGCTAACTCAGAATCCCAGCGAGCGAGCGAGCAGCACTCGACTGAAGGATCTGGCCCATTTCCGCATGGGGCGCCTCGGGCAGGGACTCCAGAGAATGCACTCAAAAAAAGCATTCCACATAATGATGCAGCAGGGAGAAAATAACACACAAACAATGGCCATGGTGAGCAGAGCAGAGCAGAGCAGAGCACGCAGGCTGGTCTCCTGGGTCTTGTTGGAGAGGCAGCTCTGGCTGAACAGACATGACTGCAGCCTTGCTAATGACAGACAGACAGAGCTCCAGTCTCCTGCACCGTAACCACCTTCCCTCCTGACACAGTTCAGCTGTCTATGAGCATGCCATTCCTCCGCTCCAGAGGCTCTCTCTCTTTCCCTCTCCCTCTCTCGTTCTTTCTCCCTCTCTCGTTCTTTCTCCCTCTCTCGTTCTCTCTCTCCTATGCTCTCCTGGTTCCTGGGAACTTGGGCCGCCATCTGTCCCCCTCCCCCCACTCACAGTCAGCACAGTAGGCTGGGGAGCGATCTGTACAGTTCTGGCATGCCTGACTTCCTCTGATCCAGCACAAATGTTTGGAGACATTACATAAGGTTTGGGGCATGTACCGGGTGAGGGGCTATCAGGCCAGCTGTGTCTGAGGCATGTAAGGCCCCAGGAAGACTACAGGGAGGTTAGTTCCAACTCAAACTCGCTCGCTTACATGATCACTGCACATTATCTTTCGGCCGTTATGCATCGGCCATGTTCTACTCTGTTACTGGTAAGCAAGGCCAGTGCACCAAATCACCACACAAAAGGACAAAAACCTTCTCTGACATACCAGTTATTCTCCCGATTCTGGAATGCACTTCCTTCAAAATAAATAAGGCAAAAGAACAAACAAATTTTGTTGGACATCTTTTTTCCTCGCGGTGGTGTGTGTGTGTGTGTGTGTGTGTGTGTGTGTGCGAGTGATAAGATATGCATGGTTGTGTATCTGTGTGAATGAGAGTTGGTGTGTATGTAACTGGGCTGCCAGCAAGCAGAAACCAGGCATGGCATGTACCAACCCACACCTGCAGGCTCATTTGCATGTTATTAATTTTCCGCCTGTCCATCTCCTTCCCCAGTATGCTGCGAGTTCAACAGGCGGACAGAGAGCGTTGGGAAACAGCCACCCATTTTGCTCCCTCTCTCTCACTTTCCCTCTCTCCCTTCCTGAAGAGACAAATAATAAAAACCTGCAAACACAAGTGACAAAATAGAAAAACCCATTTGCACCATCTTAATGCTCCGCCTTGCTTGTTTTGGACTGCACAGCTCCCTGGGGAGGGGAGGGGAAGGGAGGGGAGGGGGAGGTGAAGATGCCTACTCCTCTGCTGTGCTCTCCTGCTCAGGTAAAGCCCTCTAAGCCCTCAGAGCTCCATTCCTGCTCCATTCCTGGAAAGACTGCTGATGTGTGAAGCCCCAGGTAAACATGCCCAGAGAGAAGGGGGAGTGGGACAGAAACAACCCAAGGGGAACAGCACCCAGGGATGCAGGGTTGGCCCCTAACACACCCCTCACCAACACCAACCAAATTAATCATATTCGCTCGTAATGTCTGATGAGGTGAGTGTGAGACAGAGACAGAGAGAGATAGAGAGAGAGAGAGAGAGAGAAATAGGCATTCAAATTCACACACTAGTCCTTACTAGTGTTTGTGCTGGCTGAGGCCATTGTACTATTCGAGACAATGGTGTGTTTTACAGTGGTGCATGGATTTTTACTTCCCCCCGCTAACAAACACATGCACACACACACACACACACACACACACACACACACACACACACACACACACACACACACACACACACACACACACACACACACACACACACACACACACACACACACACACACACACACACACACACACACACACACACAGTGAGTAATCATCCTCATCAGTATGAAGATGCTCTTCATTACATCACATTACTGGAGTGAAATGAAGTGAAATCAATCTCATCCAAGAGCCCAGCTCTCATACATTTGACCTTGAGAGTGATCAACACATCTATCTCTACCAAACACATCTTCACAAAAGATACACGGAGAGAGAGAGAGAGAGAGAGAGAAAGTGATGAAAAAATGTAAGCGCTGACAGCACCACAAAAGCCAGAGTGATGGTATTATTTCACAGATCCCTCCCTATGCAGCCGATGATCTGTGGTAATTGCATTTCACTCAAGTCTATTCTTTTTGAACACAGCTATACACAATTGAGTAGTTCTTCAATGCCCCCATAAGAAAACTTTATTGTCTTTAAAATTACTGAGGTCTTTTGGGATTTAACTGGGAGAAATCCGTGGCAAATTATGTAATCACAATTCTCGGAGCACAGAAATAATACGCTTTTCTTTTTTTTTTTTTATTTAAAATAAAAAAAAATGTTTGAGTTGCTGAATAGAGCAAGTGTCATTTTGTAACTGCTTGACTGACTAGCTTCAATGAAACTCAAATCCCAGGCCCAGTTCAAGCAGGGCACGCACTCATGCACACAGACACAGGTGGCAATGCAACACACTTAACAGTAATCCCGTTGATTGACTACAGGTTAAGCTACAGCCAGAACACTTTTAAAAGGCTTGTCTATTCATTATTCATTCATATCCAATTAGCACGTCTGAGCGCAATGGCAAAACATTTGTAATTCTTGACCTAGTCTCCATCTCTTAAGCACACGCTACATGAAGAACTCCCTACGGTGTTGGCCCTCTTGGTCTTCCTCTCCCTTTCAATCCTCGCTGCCTCTCGCTCTCGGAGTCTTTCTCTTGGGCTCACGTCTCTCTTTTCTTCCTTCAGCTGATCACACACTACCCTGCCTGCTCCCGTGGAAGAGACATTCACAGATGCGATTACTTCTCCCGTCTGTATTCCCTGGCATGCTCCCTCGTTCCTGCCATGCCCAATCAAATGATCCAAAGACAGGAGGGAACAGCATCACAGCAGAAATCAACTGGAAACAGAGGAAGGCTGCCAACACTAACTAAATGAAAACCCTTTGAATCACAGGAGGAAACGGCTACAACTTTATCACGCTCATCTGTTGAAGAAACCATCATGCATTTTACCCTCTGGCAAGTTGATAGCACTGTTCCTGGTTTCCTCCTCCCTGGCGTTATCAGACAGATAATCAGACAGATAATATGGTTCAAGTCTTAGTCTTTGGACCAGGACAGCTGGAAGGGACCGACTGACACCCCTAACCTCCCACCCACCCCCAAATCTCTTCCCTAATGTTTCCCACAAGCCGCTGCCAGGAAGGACTAGCCTCGGTGGAAAACAAGAGTGTTTCTTTCCCCTCTCTCTCGCCCTCTCTTTCATCCAGACAGTAAGGGTCTTTCAGTCAAGGAAACCAGAAGGGTAAGCTTGCTAGCTGTTTGCACTCTAACCTCAGTGTTATCCTAGGAGTTCTTGTTGCAAATGAGACAAATCACTCCCCTCCACTTGGGGCTAACGACCACGATGGTAAGCCTCTGACAAGCATTACATTCACAATAAGCTAATACTGGAGTCATAAAAGATAGAGGGGGAGATAAGCCGAGGTCTACCGAGACCAATTAAATCATATATTGAAACGGACCCCCGTCCTATTCTAGCCAGAACAAAACATGGGAGACAAGCATTTATAGTGGTGCCTTCACAGTGTTCTCACAAACTTTTTTTCTCCATTAATAGGGGGCCAAGCAGAGTTGCTTGGGCACTAGAGGCGGAGTTGAATCCGAATATGGTTTTCAGAAATGCACAAATAATGGGGTTTTTACGAATATAAATATTTTGTAATTATTTGTTTTTGGAAGAAGTAAAACAACATGTGAAATAGCTGCGCTCCTCAGAAATGAGCATGTTTGGTGTTTGTGCTCCACCTGCTTGTGCTGACATGATGGGAAGACAAGAGGAGAGTGGAGGGGTGAGAACCCAGCCTGAGAAGGAGCAGCTCAGCCTCGTTCAAATATACACAATATGGATTACATTGCTCCGCCACTAATTTGTTTTGATTAGGTTTTTTTTTTTTTCTACCTTCATTGGTTTGCTGAGGTAGTTTATTAGAACACAACTTGTCTTCTGTTTTCCTATTGGACCTGCAATATGTAAAGTGGTGTTTGTTTGGCAGGGAGGAGGAGATTTCCCTGTGTTAACTCTGACACTGTGTACCTTGCCTAGTCAGCCTGCATGTCACACGGTTGCATATCACACTGGTGAAATAGAGCGCTATTTATAGCTATCCAAGCAAAGTTACTGTGCCACTATTTCAACTCAGACGCAGCCGAGCTTCTTTGACCTGGAGATGATTAGGCTAGCATTCGCCTGTTAGCCCTGTAATTAGCCTATATGGTTAACACTCTGTCTGTTCAAAGACGTCCAATTAGGGCAAGTGGTGGCGGGGTTTGCAATTTTCACAGACTTTCATTAGTTTTACCCCAAGGACGAGAAATACTCTTTTCTGATTGGCTGGCAGGTGTCCATTAATTCTCTATAATGGGACACCTATGAACAAGTATAGTAAAGAATGGTTGATTGAAAAGCTGCCCATTAATGGAGGCTACTGCAGCGAGTGTGTAGTCAGGCAAGCTAATAAATGAACACAATAAACATATTCTCTAATTTTGCCAAGTGGTGTAATCGCGATGAATTTCGTGGTTAAACATGTTATCTGAAGGACTAGCAAGCTGGAAAGCTAGCAAGCATAGAATCATAAACAGCAGGCTAATTGATTCGAGCTTAGCAATGGCAGAATCAGCTGTAACCAAGCAAACAACCCTAAATACATGCGTGGCAACCAGGGTATAAACTTCGCATTGTGGAGTTTTTTGCCTCCGCCTCGTCCATTCATTTGGTCAAATGGGCCACCTCTGTAGCAGTCATCCCTTAGAGTTTAGTTTGTTGGTTTGACTGTGGATAAGCAAATGAATGCTAAGTTTTTAACTGATTTTCCTTCCAATGGTGTTTATGGTTATACATGTTTATTACTGGGTTTATGAAAACCATAACCCAAAATGTAATTTAATTATTATAATGGTTTATTGAATTGTTTTTGAGATTGTTTTGCCTATTTCCACTTTTATTTGAATACAAATACATTTAATTTAGCTGCTTCAAAATACAATACAAATACTGGGCTTTCTGCATATCCCTAGTAGTTTTTTGTCCCCAGCATCCCCAGCTAAACATGATGCCTATGCCTTCTTATGTATAGATTTTCCAGCGTAACTACGATGTAACAGCATTATTTACAGTTTTAGTTAAACTCCTAGGAAGTTTTGAGTGTACCGTGCTGTACATTATCAGCACATTTGAACAATACCGTGACAATACTGATAACCATGATCATTTTGGTCACTATAATCGTGACATTACATTTTTATACCATTTCATACTGGTACTCTACTTCAGACAAAACCTCACAAAGGTTATCAGATGGAGTTTTCATTTTCAAAACCATTCGTCTGGTACAGTTGATTGAACAGGAAGTGAGCTCATATCTCGGCCAGTCTTAAGTCAATTGATATAAAACTTGCGGTAAGTGCTTACAGCCATGCCCCGGACATAACGACATTAAGTTTCCATGGCAACTATCGCCTGTTGGGCTGCTTGGCCCCCTCATCGCTGACTCTGTATAATAAACCTTCCTTTCTTAGCTGCCTGCCAAACTAACAGCACACCTAGAGAGTAGAGAGGATGACACAACCCAGTTAGACACGTCAAAAGCCATTTTCTCATATGAACAATGTCTGGAGAATCAGGTCCAGTTCCCTTTCACGCATGTAGCACACAACAGGAAATTGAACTTGTCAGATGCATTCTCACCTACTTCTGTGACAGGAGAGACAGAAACCCTTGTCACTGGGTGCTTATTGGCATTCCTGGTTAGTAGTTACTTGGTTACAGAACTAAACAAGTCAGCTAGATATTGCTTAGCTCGGGTAAAGTTAGTTGGTAAGCTTGCTAAAATAACTGACAAAACGTAGCTGACTACCAGTAGTAAGTTTGCAATTGTGAACATTTTCTTGTAAGCCTAATATGAACAACTAGCTCGCTAGCTAACGAACATGAACACGTACATTTCTCTTGAATTGCATTGAATTACATTTTAATTTGTGAGACTGTTCAGTTTAGATAGATAGCTAGTTATCGCTCGGTAGCTAGGTGGTTGTGCCATGCATGTCAGAATTATTATAGCTTTGAAATCTTCATTTGTTTTTCATTATTATTTAGTCTTTCAGTTTAGTTTTAAGAGTGCATAAGTCGTTTTATTCTTATTTTGAGGGGCTGACTAGTTTTAGTTTATTTTTATTTCGTTTTCATGTTCATTTGAGTTTTTCCTGGTATTATGAAGAAACGATGATTTAAATATGCTGAAAAAGTAAGGATGAAATGATGCATGACATCAAATTATTTATTTCCTTCATCCTAGGTCCTTTTTATAAACCAATCAAGAGGTCAAAAAGAATAGGACAAAGTGCTATAACCGCAATGCAAATCAAAGGGGGGAAACAAACACTAAGCTGATTTTACCATTTCGTTTTAGTTTGTGTGGCACTGTTCACTGTAGTTTGTATTTAGTTTTAGTGTTTTTGGAAACGGTCATTTAAATTTTTATTTCAGTTAAATGATGATCAGTCACTGCTAGTGTAGTTTTCATTTGGGTTTTCGTTACCTTTAATAACCCTGATGTTAGTATAATTTGTTTGAGCAACGTGTGAGTGAAGGCAGTGTGAAGGTGATTGGTGTCAACACGCCCGCTCCCTGTGAATTCTCCGGACAATGACCTGCTCTATTCACACATGGGGTCAATCGGACATGACATGGACTTAGAACCCGGAAGCTGGCATGGGAAAGTCTGTTAAATGTCCGGTCCAAGGGATTCAGACATTTGTGTTCTCACATACAGCTCCTCCGGATAATGTCTAAATAAGTTTGGGTTCGCAGCGCATGTCTGAAAACAGCTAAAGACTCACCGCACACAAACCCCCACACACATACTGTGTGCACTTATCCACAATGCTCAAGATCCAGGTCATCTGTATATGACCAACACTGACCAGGGCAATTAAGCCTACGCTCTGTCTGCCACAAGAAAAACAGGCATTCTCTCCTCTGGATCGCTGACCACAGAAGAATCGAGGCTTACCCAGAAAAGGGTACCTCCTTTGGGCAGGAAGAGCATTGGTGTTGTGGAAAAGGGGGAGGGGAGGGAGAATACAGAGAGCATGTTTAGCACTTTCCCAACACCAGCCATGAACTACTAGCACAAGCCCTGCTCTCCTAGCGCCCAGCTCTGGTGTCAAAGGTGCAGGCTCATAGTCAGGGTGAAAGCACTCATAAATCCTGCAATAATGACTGCAATGAGAGAAGGTTTTAGCAGGGGTCTTTGCGGGCCCTCTACTCCTCTACTGGCGATAGCAAGGGGGGCCTGTGGAGGATAGGGTGGGAGGGCGAGTGATGGTCATAAATATTGCAGGGGCTAACAGTGGTTCCTTTTGACTGCCTTAAGTCACGGGGGGAATGTCAGCACCACCAGTTGTGAACAGGAGTGGAATAGACATAGGAAAATCGAAGTACTCAAACTGAACTTAAACAACTGGGGCAACAGACTTTACTCTGGTTCCTGTTCACATTTTAGAATTTTTGATAACTTTTGTCAGGCACCATAGTCTACTCGATCCCTCCATTGTGCAGCCTAAGTGATAAATTAACAGGAAGGAATGCCCATCTCTTGAGAAGTCTCCTGATTGGTTAATACAGTAGGGCTGTGTTGAAATTGTAGTTGCTGATTAAAGAGCCCAGGAGTCTGAGAGCCCCCCCCCCCAGAACAGCTATTTTTGTGATGGCAATCAGAATGTGGCCAGCTAGCTTAGGCATTCCAAAAAGTACAGCTTGCAGAAAAGAAAGCCAATTAGCTTAAGTATTTTTTTTTTTAAACTAGAACTTGTAGCAGCTTTAACTAAACCTCTGCCCTCCGTTTCCCTCCATTTCTGCTGTCACTACACTGAACTGATTAGATCACCTCAAAAGAGCCTATATGTCTGTGATGGGTGTTTAAAGGTTGCTGTTGTTGGTGGTGGAGTCTACATGGTTAATGAACTTTCGCACTGGACAACCGATTTGGATTATTTTTGGGTGTGGGACCAGACCTGCACCTGAGTGGAATGGGTGAGCACAAGTACCAAAGTAACACAGGAGAGTCATGAGCTCTTGGGACTGCCCCCTGCTTAATGGGCCTGGCCTGAAAAGGGGGCTTTGTAGTATTGAGATGTCGACCATCTTAAATGTTTCCTTGACAATGGCTGCAGAGAGAGCAGATGTCCAAGCTGCACACATCTGTGGTTCTACACATATCCCCCCAGGCCTGCTCTCCCGCCCAGCCTCTCTCCCTCTCCCTCCCACTCCCACACAATAGGCTTCTTTCCAAGGACACTCTCCATTCAGCTCACAAACATCAGTCAATCAGATTCCCAAAAAAGAAAGGCAAAACACTTTTAAAGCATCTAAAAAAAGTGGCGCTGTAAATAGTTTCATATGTTGTACTAAGAAATAATCGTAAGATCGCTGGCATATCAGATGATGGCACAATACGGCATCGTGTACAAAGTGTAGCTGATTCAATAATTGCAGGAGCATTTCTTTAGAATTGGCATCACATCTCACTGATTTGGGTTGATCAAGCTGACGCGTAATATGGGTCATAGTTCTATGCATCTCAAGCGCTGAGACAGTCGTGGTTGGCAGTGCCGCCAAAACCCTCGGGGTGGAGGACTCGAGGAGGCTAGCCTATCCATTTGGATACACTGTAGCTATGCACACCAAAATATGTAGCCACGCACAGGAGCGAATGTGAAAATAAATCCGTAATGTTAAGATAAGTGGGATCACAATGTGTCGTCTGATACAGCCAAATCGTAATAACAGTGGGTCCCCGGGTAAAGGGTACAAACCGCGCGAGCAAAAACCGTGATGTCGCTCCATAGCCTACTTTTAATATCACATTATCGAACTCCGCCCCACAAAATTTGGGATAGTGCATGTGTCGGTTGCCGCCCCCTATATGCCCTCACAAACTTGGGGCACCATAGCTAATAGCTCGGGACTCATTGCTAATGGCTCATTGTTGTAACGTCACTGTGTCAAATACAGGCCACTATTACAGGTCATATGTAAAATTGCGAGCAAATGTGTTGGTCATGTAACGATACTCGAACTGTGAACTTAAAACCATTTTAAGTAATGAGAAGATGTTTTAAAGTACAAGTGTGAGATGCCCCTGGTGACGCTATTCCATAACTGAATTCCACGGAAGAACACCCATCGTGCCAAAGACTATCCAGCTACGATATATTCACATGCCGTTTTTCAAAACATGTCTACGTCTAACCCTAAATGAATGAATTAGGCAATTACTATAAACAGTCTGAAGCGCACGGAATATTGGACTCAAAGAAAGGTGAAAACCACGCACAATAATTCTGTTTGCATATTTTGACAGTGCGGCTTTACGTGGTCAAAAATGTCCTTAACGTACCATCCAATCTTTCCCCCTTCCTTTTCTTCGTGGCGCAGTCAAGCGAAAACACATGGCCGTAGCCGAGGCACTGGGCTACATTAAAGCTAACGTTATATGAAACACCGCCAAACACGTTAGCCTACGTACTGTATATTGAAAAAAGAAGACAATCGAACATCTCACTTTCAGGATATTTCGAGTAAAATCTTACCTGAATGTATGTGGTCTGTTTGCAAGTTTAGAACCGGACTTCAGGCGCCCACGAACACCATCATCCGCCCCTCAAGAATGCTTCCTAGCAATTTGGATTTTTTAAAAGAATGTTCCACCTTTAAATGACAAAAACTTAATCCTTTCAACGCTGATAGTGTTTTCGTAACCTACGCTAAGACTGTTTTCGAAACAAACAGGAGTGAGTCGAATATTTCAGTAGAGTTGGGGAAAATAGGTGGTGAGTGGTAAGTCCCTCTTTACAAGCCTTAAAGGTGGCTGGGAAACGTTGGGTGTTCTGTTTTTTTTTCTTTATCTTGCTCTCGCTCTCTCTATCTCTCCCACTCTCTTCTTTTTTATCTAGGCGGGGTCTTGGGTCGTTTAAACCAATGACACAAACCCGTAAGAGCCAGCCTCGCCCCCTACACGTATGTCCTCTCCTATTCACTCACAGCCCATTCTCTAGAGATTAGCCCTCGGTGTGCGACCAAACTCAACTCGAGTGGTAACTCGAAAGCTATGACTGTGCTCAAAACAAGAATTTGCCGATATGCCAGTCCTCCAAATTTTCGGGTATCTAAGTTTGTTGTAACAACTATGGACAACACAGGTTACCGAAGAGTGTATAAGCTTAGAAATGTTTTACATGCATTTAACTGCATTTGTACTGTGAGTGTGAGACATCATTACATTGGGAGACTTTGGAGAGGCAACGTATTTTTATCATTTATTTATTTATTTGTTTTATAGTTACCTGCGCTAGATAGGCCGTCTGCCAGTGTCATTTTATGACTGGAATCTACCACTCCTTCCCTGCATTTGATTGATGTGAGAAAAAGAACATGTAGGCCTTGGCCAACTACACAGAGGACATCACAGTTTTGTCTCTATATTAGTGTTGGTTCAAAGAAAAATACGTTGATTAATTAAATAATGTCATCATCTTTTAACTGTTAAACATTTAATGTTTGCCTTGAATTGGCTCTAGCTTTATAATGATTTACAAGACATTTTTGTAATAATCATATGAAAAAGATTATTTTTCTCAGAATTGCTTATTTCTACTAATATCGTCACTTTACATTCAACCTTCTTACTCTATGTTTTGATAGAAAGGGAAAATAGAGCCAAAGAAATGGCAGTGGACTTCATGCAGTGCCAGTCAGCATCCCCCTTCAATTAACTATATCACATTTCCCACTTTTCATTTCTCAAGCACAGACTGGCCCCCATATGCTTGTGTATTGATCTGGAGATCAACCATTGTCCGCCACATAGGGAGCGCATGCTTGGCCATGAAACCACAACTGGGTGTTTAGTCATTTCAAAGACAGAAAAGATATCAGTTCAATACACAGGAATTATTCTTTGATCTCTCTTCAAAATAAGGTCTTTAATCTTTTTAATCTCTCGATTTACCTGGTAACACAATTATTAGATAAAATTAAACCAGTTGTTTTCTTGATTTTGTTGTTCTCTGAAATGATGCAAAAATGAAATGGAAAAGTGACCTATCAATAAAATAATTATAAAATAATTACCAGTAAATCAGGTTGATGGTTGACGGTTCTTAAATAAAGATTATGTTCAACCCTCAGTATCCTCAGATATGATCGAATCCTGCCATATTTGGGGAAGGAAACTATAGTACTGTATGTTTCCCAAGGCTACATCCATACTAATACGTTTTAGTTTTAAAACGCATCAGTTTTGCTATGTTTATGTCTGGCATCCATATTACTCCAGAGTTTTCGAGCCCCTTAAACAGGGACTTTTGGAAACGCTGCTGGCCCTGTCTTAGTTTGAAAACTCTGAGGTTGCGTTTAAGTGTGGATGGGCAGAAACTGAGACTTTTGGAAAACCCCACGGTCACTTCCTGACTGGATCTTGTCAGTCACAACGGATCGTTCCCTGATTCGTCATGCTCCTAACATGTGACCCTTTTCCAGAAGTTTTTTTTTTTTCGTTTTCAGGCGTGTTAGTATGGATAGAGATTATATATGATACAGAGCTAAATAATAATGTCTGTTTGTGCATTTTGAGAGATGTATTCGTAGGGCCCTCTCTGATGCGGTGTCTCCTGACTACACAAGAGCCAGTCCCAACACTCCCACCTTTTGATGGCTTGGGGACATTTTTCTTGCTACAGGGTCTTTCACCCTCTTTCTTCACATCACACAAATTGATTATGAATATAGAATTATATCATAAAAAATCTCCCTCAATATCAGTTCTAATTTGTTGTGTGTCATGCATGCTTGGAGGCACTGGGGATTGAAGGAGAAGTGGTTTGTCCATGGAAACACACGGATGCTGGGAGATGCAGGTGTAGGGATTTGCAAAAGCATTGCAAATGAAGCGTGTGACGAGGTCTTGACACTGAATAAGACCCCTTTTCATGTTGACCCTTGTGACCCCTATCTCTACACTCACAAATGTACAGGCAGACTTCAGAGCTGGTCTCAGAGGGCAGCGGCACAAAGCCACTCATGCTCCGATCTCAGGAAGTGCACTTCTAAGGAATATCTGGCTGTGCTGGATCCATAGTGCGCTCTGGTGCACCTCCTCCTGCGCTTGGGGACTCCTTGGAGATACATTTAAGTGGGTTTATATCAAATGTTGCGGTAACCTGACGTTCAGTGCACAACAGCACAGCTATGTCTTCATTTGTCAATTGGCCAGTAATAAAACTCCTGCTTTCAGTTAGACACCTCAGATCATTCTTACTGTCACTTACCAATATAAGAGATACAGATGCACAGATACACAACACATACTCACTCAAGATACAGACACACTCTCCCTCTCTGTCTCTCTCCTCCTTTCTTTTTGAAAAAAAACAAAGCACAGAGATATGATCAATCTTAGATGATGAAACATTCTCAGACATTCTTTTGTTTGCTTGTAAGCGTCTTCCATACCAAGCAGTGAAATGTATGTTTTTCTCATCAGAACACTGTCTCCAGTACAGCTGTGGTTGGCCTCTAGCCCTGGATCAGGCTGCTGTTGTTCTCTACTGCCCGCCAGCTCTTCATAATGGATGGTCTTTGTGAAGATCCTGGGTGATGGCTTTGTTTTTTGGAGTTGTTGTGGAGGCCAGTGTATGGCATCCCTCTCCTGCTGCATGGATCTACACAGCACTGTGGGCTGCTTTGACATAATGGCTGTGCTGCAGCAGCAATGGCTGGGTGGCTGGTTGGGGGTGTGTGGGTTTGTGTGTGTCATTTGTAGGGGAGAGGGTTGAGCAATGAGAGACCCCCGTTGGGTTCGCTTGAACTTGTGAAATAGGATTGACACCACACTCAAATGAGCTCCTGCCATGGCAGAGGCAGACAGAAGCCCCCCAGGAGGCTAACTTGAATCAATTCTGGTAATGATGTTGGTAATTTAGGAGGCTAATGACATGCACTATGAGCTGGAAGATTATGTCTGCGAGATGCTTTTCACTCACAAGTGGTCCAGGCATTTCTACTGATTTCTTTTTTCAAGTTTGGTTAAAAAATCGGAATAATCTTCCTTAAAGTGATGGTTTAAACCCCTTCAACTCTAATTCAGTAGTTTAAATATCATTTGGAATATATCATTTAAAAAGCCTTTTCCTGTATAACATGAGGGGAGCGTGGTGGGCTTGTTCTTGAGCAGGTTACAGGGGAGAGAGTGTGTCAGCTGGGGAGGATAGGAGAGGAGTGCCTCCTGCTGCAGAACGCACCGCTCTGAACATATGCTGTCTGTCCTCTCAGATTAACCGCTGTGTACGACTGAGCCGCTAATTGTGTATTTACCCTTTGGGTGTAGGCCTACTGAAGCCTGCATCCTGTGGGATGGGGATATTGCCCACCCCCCCCCCCCCCCATTCCTGATGATACTCTTCTGTTAACCACTGTGTGTGTATTCATGTTTGTATGATGTATGAATGATATTTTTGTGTGAACTTCCGTGGAAGTCAAACATTTGTCCAAACATTTATGGATCGCTAATTATACAAATTACCATGTCAGAGACAAAAGAGGACACTGAAAAGAGGTGTTCAGAAATGCACATGCACACACACACACACACACACACACAAACGTATATGGGTATGATTATTCTAAGGTGGTGAATGCAGCATTCACTTTGCTTTGATGCTGGTCATTAAAAACCTATTTGAAGGCATTGTCAATAGGTGACAGACAACCCCCAAACCCCCCCCCCCCCCCCCCACACAACCACCACATCAGCCGTTTCTCATTAATATGCAAATGAGCTTGCTTGTTGTTAGGTTAGAAGAAAAGCTGTCATGTCTTGGGTGACAAGCTCAATGGATGTGTTTGGACGGCAGGCTTGCCATTTTTGGAGAGCATGTCTTATCTTTGTTTAGGCAGTGAATCAAAAATGCAAACATCACTTCATTAGCATCTGTCAAGCAGCTTAAAGCTATGATTTTTAATACATGAGTAAACGCTGTGAATGGATAAACAGGGCCTTGGTATTCTGCCGCTTCCTTTATCTCCATTTTGTGCCCCATTTCATTTCTCAGAGGGGAACTTATTTTATCTTCTACAGTTACTGCAGAGCAACACCTACCCACAAGGGCCAGTTTAGGTTGCCACCTTAGTGATCACTTATGACAGCGTTGCTTAGGTTACCTTACACCCCGTGCAGACGGACTCTAGTTTGTCTGGACCCGGTGAACCCCGAGTACAGATAGCCCTATCGTGCAGACGAACGCACTGTATCCGCACACTGTATCCGCACTCTCTCGAATCGGGGGTCCAAAGTGAGTAACCTCCGAATCCGATTGCTGTTGGTGTTCGTCTGCACGCTATCCGCATACCTAATCGGATTGCCCCACGTGATCGCATCATTAGACCAGCCAGAACAACAGACACAACAGGCATTATTTAATAACTGAATGGGTTGCCATGGCGCAGTGAGTTTGGCAGCCAGTTATAACAGCTCTCCAGTTTAAAAGAAAAAATTCTTCCCATTACCTTGCTCCTTTTCCACGTGAATTTCCCTAACGGGATTAATACAAATGTATCTATTTTAGGAAAGGGATGACATTAACAAGCCACACTTTAATCTAGCACTGTTTAATCTATTTGCATCAGACCATTTTTCAAAAAACAGTTTTTAAAAGTGTCAGCAATAGCCTATATGAGCAAATCTGACGTGAAAAGATTTTTTATTATAGACGGAAGTTTCAAAACAGATGAATGTTACGTTAGCTTTAGTCCTGTCAGACAACGATAGCGATAGCTACTAGCTAGCGTTAACGTTACTTCAGAGGTAGCCTACAGTACGTGAAGGACAAAGCCCTCAACAATAGCCTACATTTGTTGTTAGTAATAAAACCATGAAATTGGAAGCAATTGTAAACCATGAAACATTCAGGATCCACAGCACTTGCATTGTGGTCTCTCCTGCTCAAGCTCAGCATCTCCATAAAGCACAGGCATTTAAACAACTCAGACATGTCATGTTGCACATTGCTTTGTTGCACTGTTCTAAACTCTTTATTATCAATAACAAATATAATTATTTTTCGCTTAACCTACAGTCTGCTCTTACCACTGATTTTATAAACCACCATAATGTGTTACTGTGATTAAATGTAGGCTATGCGGCTAAGCTAAACGTTGCTAGTTGGAGCTCAACTACTGTCATATGTTATTTTGATAGCATGCTCCTGTCTTCTTCTCCGTTTTCTTCAGTTGTCTGTAGCACCAAAGCGCCACCAACAGGCGTGGGGGATGTACTACAGCTGAGTCAATCGGATTCACTGGGTTCATGTGCACGCGATGTAAAAAGTGGGTAGGTGTGAAATAGGTGTGAAAAATGAACCCGGGTTCAGGCAAACTAGAGTCCGTCTGCATGGGGTCTTAGTCTTATTATGACAGCGGTTCTGGCTTTGTATGCTTGTAGGATGTGTGGCCACTTTTCCTGTTGTTTGCATTCTAAATTCATCCCCAAAACATGATAGGTGATACTCGATGAGTCTTATCTACCACAAAATGTCACTTGCCGAGAGAGTGACAATGAGATGAAACTGGATCCAAATGTGCAGGGCCTTAGCGGGCTGGTGGAGGTACAGTTTGGGAAAAACAGAGTACTTGAGACAGCTGTTTTGAGGGTCTGGCATTGTCTGGTGGCTTGAGGAGTTGCCTTGTGTGTTTTCATGTAATCATCTCTGGGGCCTCTCCAGCCCCACTTAATCCAAAGATTCTCTCACAGATTTCTCTCTAATTTATTTGATAGGAGAACACAGACAGGGTTTAAAAAAAAAAAAAAAGAGAATGAGAGCTCTTATGAGTATTTTGTACCAAAGTGCAAGGTTTTATCAGGAGGTTTCTGTAATGTCTCATTTGTGGAGATAGCAGAAAACTGTGTTTTCCATTGGGAATCATTAGCCATAAACAAAAACACAGCCATTAACCTCAGACCTCAGCTGGGGAATTTCTTCGTCAAGAAATGCATTGCTGGCGACTATAATGACCAATAAAATGCACTGAAAGTTTAGCTTATGACCCTTTGGACTATATATATGCTGTGCATCCTTTGAGATCTGCTCATATACGTCTTTAGCCGCCGTTGCAGAACGGATCTCAGTTTGGTCAAATAAACCCCACTAAAATGGAAATGAGACAATAAAAGCAGAGTGCTTAGTTGAGGAGAAAATAAGCAGTGCTCAAGAAGGCAGGGAAGTCTGCCAAGAGCACTTCCGCCAGCAAAATATGAAGCACCTCCTTCCACCTCCCAATGATGAGCAAACATGTTTATTCCATTCAAATCTATTCATTCTTACAGAAAGGGAGGGACAGACAGACGGACAGGCAGGCAGACAGAGAGAGAGAGAGAGAGAGTGAGAGAGAGAGAGAGAAATTCCCAGCGTGAAGGCTGGGGAAGTGATAATTCAGGGTGAGTAAATGTCATCTGGCCCTGTGGGAGAAAGCTCAATTTATGGGCAGGGATTTGAACTGTAGACACTTGTGTCAAAGCATCAGGTCAGCCGGGTTAGTTTAGCGTGCAGTTCTATCTCACTGCCAAGCAGGACCAAAGGGACTGGAATCGATGAATAAATTATTCTAAACATCTGACAAGTGTTCTGCTGGAAATGACTGTGTATCTACAGACCAGGGTACAAGAACAGCTGAATTAAAAAAGATGAGAACTGATAAAATATGGAACAGAGCCAAGAGTAAAGACAAGACATGAATATCTAAGAATACCCAAAAAAGCGGAAATGCAGTGAAAACACAAGCTTTTCATTAGTGTTGGCAAACAGCATGTAATATGCAGAAGTTCAAATGAGTGTGTCTGTCAGTATGTGTATGTTTGAATGTGAGAAGATACACCCTTTCCGTGAGCGTGCACGGGTGATACACGCACACACTGCACAAAATGGTTTGCATTTATATTCATCTATCCGTCTCTGTCTTTTGTCAGTGTAGTTTCATTTCCATGCCTGTGATTCATGCACGCAGATAGCAGAAGTCCCACTAATAGGATATTTCTTTACTGTCTGTGCAAAATAAAATGTCAAAATGCAGATAAAAAACAAATTCAAATACTTTAGTAGAAACAAATTAGGTTTGTGGCAATATCGCAGAGGACTGAAGTTCCATCACGGCACTCTGCAGCAGCTACAGATAGGAAAACAACCTTTGAATTAGAGAAGTGTTTCCCACTCTGATTCCCTGGGTGGAGTTTTCATGCCTGTGGCGTTTCACACTTCAAAACCATATCAAGATGAAGCTTCACATTAAAGGTGCAATCCATGATTCTAATCTCATTTACTCAAGTTCAGCGAATTGCTCCTCACTATGGGGACACATCTGTTTCACCAGATTTTGTAATTTAAAAGCCTTATTTTTTGCATTGTTTTGCCTCTGAATTCAACTCTTCAACTCTCTAGCACATAAAAAGTATCCTGTGAAAAATATCTCTGGATACACACCTATTTCGGTCATAGCCTCCCTGTCATTTCAAGCATCGGCCTCACATGACCAATGGAGCATAATTTAATTGGCTGGATGATGGTTCGTTCTGAGACAGAATTAATTGCTTATCCTTCGTATCCTGGATGCTTAATTGGAATTTTTCAACAGCGAATTTTGGGATCTGATTTTGGCCCATCAACTTTTTTAAAATGAGTCATTGAAAAACTGAAGAGTTGAATCCAGAGGCAAAAAATTCAGAGCAACTTCAATAAAAAAAAGACTTCTAAATTTCAAAATCTGGCATTGGGACAGATTTGCTTCCATACACACGGTTCTCTAGCTGTCTATTCAATATTTGCGCTGACAAAACTCGTGTTCGTACACAATCCTGGCTCTATAAATGGGAATCAAGCATAGTGGCTCGGACCAAGCCATAAACAATCACTGGAGGGAAAGGTGGCGTTTGATTGGCTGCTCAGCTCAAATATCAACAACCTTTCGCCAAACTGAAACTGAAACGTGGACTGCACCTTTAAGGTTCATAAGGTTCATAGTTCATATGGGAATTAACCAGAACAAACCAGGAATGTTCCATATGAAGGAACCGTATGTAAGTAAGAAGAAATAGTAAATAGCCTATGGTTTGCTAATGTTAACTAAAGTATTACACCTAATATTCAGGATCTTATATGTAATATTAGTCAGTTCATTTGTTAATGTCTGTATACTTACTACAAGCTTCTGTTCCTTTAACAAACCTTAAGAGAGTTTTAAGTGGTATTCTTCAAGCTGAATTAATTTAAACTACTGCATGTCATTATTAATAAGGAAATGCTAAAGTACTTTTATGCAAATAGTTAGTACTTTTAAAAATATAAAGATAGAAGTGATGTGTAATAAAAGTTTAAATATCTTCAAACAGCAGTGTTCTTTTATCTCTTCTCCTTCATGGAAGAGGAAGCTGAAATACGGCTGAAAATCAAAAAAATAATGATTTTGTAGTTTGTCTTAAGGAGCTTTCCCCTATCACCCACTACTGAATATAAACTACCTGATTCTGTTTCTGTGAGTTTGTGTGTGTGTGGCACTTCATTTGAATGAGCCCTTTGTATGCCACCTCACATAGTCTCTCTTTTCTTTCTTCAGATGCAAGGGCCCTGTGCCATTGTTTCTGCTGGCTGCCCGGAGGAGATCCTTGGTGGCTATGCTAGGGCACAGAGAGTAGCCCAAGAAACTGAGAAAGACAGTGTGTGTGTGTGTGTGTGTGTGTGTGTGTGTGTGTGTGTGTGTGTGTGTGTGCGTGCGTGCGTGCGTGCGTGCGTGCGTGCGTGTGTGTGCGCATGTTGGGTGGTTGAAGAGGTGGAGCGTTGGTGTTTGTTGGGGGACTCAACTGAGGGGGGACTGTACTGCACAGGCACCCCACTGGAATCCTCCTTCACAATATGCGGGAGGATTGTTGCCTGTGGCGCTGCGAGTAGAAGAATGACCTGCAATGTTTCTGCTCCTCTGCTTCTGTAAGAGCCTGGTCTGGAGTGGTCAGATAACAGGGTCACCAGACAACAGGCTCAGGCAAAACAGATGTCCCTCAGTGGAGCCCCACAAAAAGATCAGCCTGAGTTAGTGCAGTGCCTTTTCTCAGCAGCGGTGATTGTATATCTAATAGTTAATGCCCTCATTATATTGCCATAGTGTTTAACAGGAAGCCTGAGGTTGAGGAAAATGATAGTTTCCTTTTTCCCCGAGGACATTTGGCCTACCAGTGTCTTTCCTTGCTCTCCTCATGTCTGTTTCCCATTCAAGTGGCATGACAAAGCAAGGACAGCATCTTCCATTTTTCAATTTGGAACGCCACCTTTGGCGTTCTGTGATAAGGGTGAGGGAGAAACATCACACACTCCAGCATGCTCCACAGAGCAGAGGGAACAAAATACTGGGGTGTGAAAACCAGCGCACTCATCAAACTTACAGCACTGGCCCTCTGTTACTGCGGGTAAAACAGCAGACATGATGGAGGGAGAGAGAGAGGAGATATATTTGTCAGGGAGCTGAAGGTATCGGTGCAAGAGAGCATACACAGTAAACCACTCTTTCTCCCCTGTCTTAACTCATATCACGGAAAGAGACATAGCATGAGAATCATGGCGGTGCCAAGAGCTTGATATCTCGTGCTGCGAGGAAAAATACAGTTGTCAGATTTCAAGGGAGTATCAGAGGATCACAGGATTGCAGAGCTTTTGCAATCTACTTTTTCATTTAATTTCTTTTAAGGAAAACTCATTCTCCTTTGGGTGAAATAATCACATTTCCATTTCTGCTATGATCTCAATAATCTGGGACTCTGATGCAAATATGTATTCACCATATCTGACATTGCATCACTGGGCTGACGTGGTGGAGCTGCTCACCTTAAGTCGATAGTGCTCTGGAGTAGGCACACAGCTCATTCTTTATTTATGATTTCATTTCCTCTAGCTCAACTTCCACGGGCTTTTTGCGAGTGCTGCTACTGACATCCGCGGCGGGTGGATCCCAGGCGTTGCGGTTAGCCTTCAGGAGATGATGGTGGTAAGAGGATCTACATACACAACATTCGTCATCCACAGGAGAAGATGTTTCCTGCCAGCACAGTCCCCTTCCCTAAGACCTTCAGGGCACCTGTGCATCCATACAGATGACCCAATCAGATCAATGCAGGGAGTGAGAGGGGCGTGAGAGGGGTGTGAGGTGGGGTGGGGGTGGGGGTGGGGGGGCTGAAAACCACTGTCACAGACTTACTGATGAAGGTTACCTGCCTCCCTGAAACCAGGCCCTCCAAGCAGCGGGGACCTATGATGACTAAGCCTATGATAACCACCAAGGCCACCCTAATCACCAGCCTCTAGTCCAGACAGGAAATGATAAGAAAGTTGGGCTCGGAATCAGGAGACGGAGAATTTAATTAGGTCAGCGCATTTGTGAAGGCGTTGATGCGCATTCTGATTCATCTCCTCCTCTTCTCTCTGGGCTCAGTTGGAGGGTGTCACCTGCATGCAAATGGCGCCTTTTTCTTTTCCGTGAAAAAAAGTACTTGAATGCTTTGAGGTCATTGTCTATTTCAAACTGAATCAGTCTTCTCCCTGGAAATGGAGACACAAAGCATGGGAGGGAGATTCAATGAAAGCCCCAATGCAAGTCTTTCTAAAAGGGATGTTGAAGTGAATTCATTAAATCAATACATTGGTGAAGAAATATCTATATTGGACATAACAATAATACAGACCAAGTATATCATTATATAAAATGTGGTCCTTTAGAGACTCTTGGAGAGGCATATTCCCCATGGCTTTGGAGGAACAGCCAAAGACAGTGGATGAGCTCATGGTCCCTCTCATTTCCAACATTGGAGCTGGCAAATAATTACTCTGTAAACCAAAAAAAAAAGCCCAATTTGAAATGGTATTCTCAAAATGTTGTTTTTATATAGGTTTACCGAAGTCATTTTCTACTAAGTAACGCATCATCATGTTGGTATATTACCATGTTGGATGGACGAGGATGTGGGTCCCCTTGTGCCTTTTCTTTTTAAACATGCAGTTTTACAGCCAGAATATTCCTGTCTTGATTCACTGTGAATCAGTTTCAAATACCAAATACCAAACCATTTCTGTTCAGTGGATGGCTTGATGTACAGTATGTATTGATTATTGTTGTCATTGCTTTTCTGCGGAAAAGCGGCATTTCCCTTAGTTCTCCATATTGATTACCAGCCTCATGCTGCTAGTTTGTTTTGGAATTATGAGGTCAGGTCCATCTGAGCCATGACTCAAACTGAGTTCCATATTGTATCAGTGTGTGGCGGAGTCATTTCACTAGACAGGCGTTCCATTCTCCGTGTTACTGTGCCTTTGTTCTGATCACTGGAAAGATCTGAACTGTTTACAACAACTGCTGTTAGACTATGATAGCAATAGAAAACACAGAATGGAGAAGATATCTTCAACTGGGGTAAATAAAAAAATTAAAAATAATAATAATGGCAATAAAAGGAATATCTCCAGGGTTTTTCCTGCATAGAGAAAATTTGGGCGCGCGCCTAAGCCGTTTTCCCGAGCGCCTACAACAAATCGCGAGCGCCTAAGGCAAAAAAAAAAGTCCGCGATAAAAAAAATAAATAAAAAAAAGCTGTCATTCATGGCGCAATTCAGCTTAATAGTGTTTTGAGCCCTCACCGTCGACTTCAAGGGCGCATCCCACCTCCCACCCCCTGAGCCAATCATTGAACAGAGGCTGCTCCAAGCTTGCCAGTTTAGAGAAGACGTTGGTTTGGATTTGAGCAAGCAACTTAATGTAGCTAGCTTTTAGCTGTTTTAAACCAAGGGACTTTACTTCAAAAATGTTGTTTTCAACCTGCTTACAAATCTGGTTAAAACAACTAGTGAAGGTGTTTTAGAATAATATTAATGCCATATACAATAACTGACTTTGTTAACACTACTAACTAATGTTAGCTGTCTTAATTATTTAGCGCAATGCTAGCATGCATCTACCGTAATTCGATATTTAACCAAGGTAGCCTATTATAGCTACTGCAAAATATTGATCGCGACCTGTTTACAAATCTGGTTAAAAAGATAAAGGTGAGCTGTTATTTATAGATATATAGAATCTATTTTATAGATTTCTCATGCATCTAATGGCTTACAGCTACCTGTAACGCATCTAAACGTACAGAGTAAGGGAGGTTGACTGCTAAATACAGTACATTAAGGCAGCCACCAGTCTTTGGATAGCTCTCATAAGTGAGTTATTGTATATGGCATTAATATTCTAACCATCACACATAGGATATATAGGTACACAAACACACTGCTTAAATAAAACACTAAGCCTACTATCAAAGTATTTTTTTAAGATATTGTAGGCAACTGCTAGCTAGCTAGATAATGTCAGCAACTGCTAGCTAGCTGCTTGCTCAAATTCAAACCAATGTCTTCTCTAAACTGGCAAGCTAGGAGCAGCCTCTGTTCAATGATTGGCAATTCATCACGCGTGCAATGCATGTAAGCGAATATGGTCTCAATAGTATGTTTCAAGTATAGGCTACAGCCGAAACCTCGTTATGTTTTGATCAATAGTAATCGAGTTGAAAAGCGTGTCTTCTTGTCTGAACAATACGCAACTGTGAGGTGCGCGAATGGACAGAGCGGCCAGCTGCCAATCAGTCAACTTGCGTATGCATCCTGACTTCATCAGTCGGCGCTGATTTTGAGCATAACATTCTATTTTCAGTATTCATGGCTTTCAATGTATTAAAATATCTGTTATGTTGAGGACATACACAGGTGTAGGCTATTATTTGATTTGTCTACCCGTTTGAACGAGTACCAGTAGACCGCGGGGCCTCGGAAGAGGCAGACAACCGCATTGGTTTATCAATGAAAGCTCAGCTCGTTCGGAGGAGAGCGGATAGATTTGTGTTGCATCTCGAATATAATAATATTAATATTAATATTATCATTGATAAATAAACCGTTGCGGTTGTAAACTGTCGTTCCGCTGCGAGGGCCAGCCCGACGTGCACGAATACACCTGTACAAATGCAAATGAAATGTCCACTCAAAATGCTGACAAAAGTTTGATTTCCAACGCAGCCTCCATTGGTGGGCCAATAGAAGTTAAACACACTATTAAACATATTTGTGGACAGTTTTAATAATAAAACAAAAAGAATGGTATGTAGGTTTGTATAATAAAAATGAATAGTAATAATAGATAAACTTGAATTTCATAATTTGTGTGTTACATTTCTGACCACTGGTTAGTTCTAGATTTTATTGATATACATTTCAGTAGTTTGCATATGTAGAGGTAAACCTTGATAATCTTTGAACCATACATGATAGCACCATGGGGCTTGGACTACTGTCAATCTATTAGCCTATCTATTTTAATCTAAAGTGTAAGCAAAATGATTTCCTGAAGCATATCCTCCATTATTTATGAAATGGTAACATGTAAGCTAATAAGGTGACATGGTAAAACAGACTGTGCGCGCGTAGCGCGCAATTTTTTTTTTGAGCACCGAAGACCCATTTTGACCCAGGAAAAACCCTGACCTCATGATTTCTAAACATCTTTGAAGGTGGGTTTGTGTGTGTGTGTGTGTGTGTGTGTGTGTGTGTGTGTGTGTGTGTGTGTGTGCACGTGCGTGTACACGTATTTGTGTGTGTGCCGCATGCATGTATTTGTTTGTGCATGTGGCAGTTCAATAGTCTGCACCTCCAGTAAGACAGAACATGTATAAAGCTACATCCATCTGTGTTTCTCCATCCATAACTGAGATCATTGAGGTTTAAAATACCTCTTCACTGGCTAGTAGTAGGTTGGTGCACTAAGGTGCCAAGGAAGAGGAAAGTGAAATGGCCCACATAGAAGGCAGACAACACTTTTTGGTGCAGAAGGAGGCCTCCCATGTCATGAAGCCAGTAATTTGTTCTGAAATGGGGGGAAATATCGCTGTGCTGTCACTGCAGTCTCAAGCCTCACTCGGCAGGATGCATTTCGCTGACACGTCCCTATCCGCAGGAAGAGGATGAACTCTACACTCCTCCTCCGAGGGAGAAAGGCACACACACACACACACTCTCTCTCTCTCGCTCTCTCTCTCTCTCACACACACACACACACACACACACACACACACAAACACACACACACACACACACATACACACACACACACTCCCTCCCTCCCTCTCTCTCACACACACACAATCTCTCTCTCATGACCTGGCTTGTAAAAGAAGAGGAGGGATGTTAAAAACAGGAGGGATGACTGGCAGTGTTAGAACAATAGACCTTGGCGGTGTTAGTCCTGATGCCACAGGAATACAGGGACATCATTAAGAGCAGCTCATCATTAAGAGACTCTCTCACTCTTTGGATGGTCTCTGCTACCTGGCAGATTTGTGTCTGCTCACTGGCATCTCTAAGGCACTGATCCACAGCTAGCCACAAATCGATGAGCTCTAAACTCTATTGTCAAATTCTAGTGTATGTCATTTGTTTTGTCAGAAAACTGCAAATTCATGCACTGGATCAATAAACAAAGTGAGTCCATGGAAGGGATGATCCACCTGGCATTATCTATCAAATCTGAGGCCACATCGAAAATGATAGAAGAGATGAATGTTTGAAAGGGACTGGTAAATGAACAAAGCTGATTTTTCATTTGGAATGTTTCCCCCTCAAGAATGATTCTGCGTAATTGAATTTGCGTTAAGCAACACAGCTGGAGCATGACTGTTAACAGTGATCTAAAGAGAGCACGCTGCAGCTATCTCTTTCAAATGAACTGTGCTCAGTCTGTACAAAATGCCCTCACTTTGTCAGAACACCTGAGTGGGACTGGCTCAGATGGATTCACGTTCTCACACTGTCTTCATGTGCCATTAAAAACCTGACAAAGGTTTCTTTAGGAAATTCATGTTGTCTCTGAAACCATTTCATCATGAACTGATGACTCCCATCAGCTCTCCTCTCCAATGATGTGTCTCTCACTAACAAGACATATGACTGAAAAACAGGCCATGGAAAGGACAGAGCTGCATTATTTATGTAACCTCTTATAGGGGTACAAAAATTACAGGAACTCTAGCCCTTCAATCTGTCAAACAGGGACTCTTGCCCATTACTACTGTACAAGAGACACTCTGGTGGAAATATGGAGAATCCCTCTTTGATGTTATTTGTCTCCCAGAATTTTGTAGAGGGAATGGTATGAACCAGTGAACTAGACCAGAACATCCAATGGACATCTAATGATATATACACAAAATGGTTGCTTCTTGTTTGTTTCATGATGTTTACCCCTTCCAGCTGCAGCCATGTCTTGTGTGACACCTGTAGTGTGTGTAACCTTTCAGTCAGGTCTGTAACTCATTTCATATTAAATGTCAAATGAGACGGATATGAGTCAATTAACCTAAAGGGCAAAATCCCCCCTCTCACTCCCAATTCTCCTTCGTCTTTTCAGAAACTTCAATGAAATATTCTCGCCTGCTTTTCCTCCCTGTGAAAAAAAAAATCATTATAGAATCTTTGAATAAAATATCCCTTGCCTAGGCTTGCCTGCTGTTATTGCACCATTAATTTCTTCGCTGCAGTCAAGGAGACAACGCTGGGTTGGGTCGCGAGAGAAGCTTGCTAATGCAGTCAGTAAATTAAATGCCCTTCCTGTTCGTTTTAATAAATAAATAAAAAGAGCAGTTCTCTCTTGTCAGAGCAGGTTGTTTTTTATCCAGTCCATCCACAACAGCAAAATCCATTTGCACTTTCAGGTTGAAAAATCTACCCTTCAGACATTTGTGTAGGTCTCTTGCCTTCCGACCTTCATTGAATAAGCCCTATCTTTAAATAGATTTAAAATATTCTAATCTGACAATTCCGTGAGTGGTTAACAATCTTCAGATAACACTGTGGCAGTTACACATGTAGTATTGCTTATCACCTGCAGTCATTAGTCCAAGCTGTGTAAATAAATCACAAATGAATTACACTTTTGAATTGAATACACACTTAACAGCATGTGAATTGAATAACAATAGAAAATGTCTTCTCTCTAATGCTTCAGAGTATTTCAGCAGTCTAATTATAGAACTTCTAAACTCCATAATCATTATGGTGTAGAGTTGTTATGGAAACAGTTCAGACCTCCTGATTTATATTACAGAAGGTAATACATTGCCACTAGAGACAGAGAGTATAGAAACCACAATTCAACAATGACTCCTACTAACAAGATCAAAACAACAAAAACAACAATATCAAAAACAAGAAAAGCATTTTAAAATCTGCGTTTCTTTGTGTAATATTTTCAGGGAAAGTGAATCTGTAAACAAGTAATAAAAATTGACATCAGAAGAATTGGAATTAATTTTGTAGTTTAGTATGCTTTGCATCTGTGAAAACCATGGCGATGAATGTGTCACATGACTGGATCTGATCAAGGAAGGCAGGAGACATGGGAGGTGGTAGATAGCTCCATCTTCCCCACTCAGTGGAGTTTACATGGAAGTGTAGAGATGTCACAGCTCCTTGGAAGAGGCTGTGTGTCTGACTAGCATCACATACATCATTTCAGTGCCGGAGCAGCACTCTTAATCTGTGAAATTGGATAGAATTAAGTTTCTCACCCAATGGGATTAAATTGTAGGGGCTGCAGCTCCCCGCGACGGGAGCATGTGTGAAAAGAGTGGATATGCATATTACCATAGAACAGCCCCCCCTCTTAACACACACACACACACACACACACACACACACACACACACGTGCACAGATGCACACTCACTTCCCCTCTCTCTCTCTCTCTCACTCTCTCTCTCCCTCTCACTCTCCCTCTCTCTCTCTCTCTCTCTCTCACTCTCCCTCTCTCTCTCTCTCTCTCTCTCTCTCCCTCTCCCTCTCTCTCTCTCTCTCTCTCTCTCACTCTCTTTGTCTCTAGCTTAACCTTTCTTTAATAGGCACATGTGTTGTGTAATGTAATGGACTGCCTGTTGACTTCTGCTTCAAGGTTCCAACAAGGCTGGCAGTGCTGTAGGAGTATTGTTCTTCATCTTTATACTCTTATAGTTACGCCTTCACAATGTTTATTTGCACAGATAGATAACACAGATAGACTCTATATGTTCTACTGCCGCATCCTCTGGTGTTTCTCCAGGTGGTCCTTCTCCGTGTGATCTCCATGCCATTTTCACATAAGGATATGAATATATGGATATGAAATTGGTGAGCAGATGATAACGAGGATGAGGATGAGGAGGAAGAGAGGCTTTTTGTGGAGCAATGGCTGCTGCTACTGACGGCGACTAATGCCGATCTAGAATGATGTCAAAGTTACACGGACTCCGATGTGTTATATGATCAGACTGAGGTCGCATTGCAAAAAATCAGACCTGTATCTGATTTAGGACCACATATGGAAGTCTGTGATTTGTGCTGTTCACACTGCTATGAAAACAACAGACCTGAGCGAAACAAATCTGATTTGGGCCACTTTTGCCTGCAGAGTGAACGTAGCCATAGAGTGTTCAAATGCAAAAGGCAGGCTACAAAACTAAAATGGAGAGGAACCCATCATTTTAGATTCTATTCAGTGTCTGTATATTTTATGATGATGGGTATAAACATATGCATGGGATCTGAGGCTCAGTGCATAACCCTTTTAAAATCATGAATAATCAGCCAGGTCTTTAAGCTTGCCAACTGCTCCTTTTCTATGAGTGTCATTATAAGCAGGAAGTGTAGGAGGAAGCAGTGGGGTCTGAATACATATCTCTCTCCTAAGAGAGGCCAAGTGGTCTTACATACGTGCACACACACACACACACACACACACACACACACACACACACACACACACACACACACACACACACACACACACACACACACGTGTGAAAGTAACATTATGGGCTTTAAGCACACTGCACTCTTTCCTGCCACAGATTAAAATTGCCATTTAACCCTGGCCAGCCCGCGCCTAGCCAGATCAGCAGTAGGGTGCCTTTGAATTCCCCAGAGCTCATGAGATGACACAGAGATATGCTCTCAATCTCCCGCTGCTATGCACCACGGACCACAACACAGACGCCAATCACCAGTGCACCAGCACGGGATTGATCTCTTTTTCTGGGCTGCAGCTTGTCAAAGACTTTAGGAGGTGCTGGTTAAGGGAACATGGAGAGCCGTGGGGTGAGGGGTCATTCCTCCTGGAGCCCGACTCCTCCTGTTTGTGGAGAAATGTTTATCAGAGGGGCATGGCAGGAGAGGAGAGCCAGCATGGTTTAGCATATTTATGATTCATTATGCTCTGCACCAGGGGGTGGTGGAGCCCGAATCTGCCTGGGCGTGATTCACCAGAGAGGGGGGTATGGATCACAAGCGAGCGGTGCATTACTCTACGCCTGTTAACCGACACCCTCGACACTATGGGTACTACTGTGATTAACTGCCACCACCAGAGAGTCAAACTATTGCAAGTGTACATGAGGGTTATGTGTGTTAGTGTATAGAGTTGGGCCTGTGTGTGTGTGTGTCTGTGTGTGTGTGTGCGTGTGTGTGTGCGTGTGTGTATGCCCAAGTTTTCATGAGGGTTATGTGTGTTGGTGTATTGAGTTGGGCCCGTATGTGTGAGGGTGCATGCCCAAGTGTGTTTTTTGTGCATGTACATGGATCTAGGGTTAGAAATGAACAGAAATGAATCACCAAATAATTTATTGCCCCTATGGAACCCTGAGGGAGGGGGTAAAAACAAGCTTTACTAATTGGTTAACCCACTCATGGCATGGCTGGTCATGTCCAAACATGAGTGTAGCCTAATACACAACACATACTTTCTCTCAATCTGGAAACGTAAAGACAAATCAGGTAACGATCTGCAAAAAACGGAAACAGTGGATCCAACTTTGAGTATCCAACCCATTTTAATGAGTTACTTTTCACTCAGAAGTGACTTCCTGATCATTAAGCTTGCAGTTGACTGTTCACCCTCTTAACATTTCACACTTTATGAATGTCTCTCACTTGCTTAAATGCGATGGCTCGCATTAGCACAGCACAAGAACGAGACGTGGATCTGCTTAAAATAATGGTCCCCTCTGCCACGCTTGGTAATAAGAAGCATAATGAAGCAGGAACAGTGGGAGAGGCAGAGAGGGGAAGAGATTGGCCCATTTTTTTTTGTCTCAGCCTGAGGGGGGCTGGGCACACCCTATGTGAGGCAACCTACTTTTTTTGCCCCATCGCTCAGAAAAAAAAATGAAGGAGGGGTAAAGAATGGTGGGCAATCTGTTCTCCACGGCACCATTGTCTTCTCTCCAGCGTGGAAGCTTAAGGCCGCTCTCCTCCACTCTTAATTGTCCCACACTGTTGTTTGTCCGTTGTTCTCCTGTTGACTGTGAATACATCATTAACAGCTAAAACAAACATGTAGACATGAGGAGTTCCACATAAACTAATCACAAAACAAAAGGCTGTTTGGCCACAGAGGCAGAGGGGGTGCAAGGATGCGGAGGGGTGTGTGTGTGTGTGTTTGGGGGGGATTTTATCTTTAGGCTGTGTAAGGAATGATTATTTTATGTCACCACATTGCGTTCGTTAATAATACACTTGCATGGCGCTGAATGGCATTTTGTTTAATATGAATGTTTTATCAGCATAATTCATACATGGCTGATAGAAAAATGAAATTATTTTGCCGGGCTTTTTTTCCGTCTCACTCTCTCCTTTTCCTCCCTGGGGAATGAGCCTCCGTCATACTTATCGCTCGTGCATCTGCATTGTAAATTAAATTGAACAAGGCCACGGCATTAGGATGCAAATTAAAGACCTTCCAAACCGTTCAAATAATGGAGAGTGAAGAAACCAAGAGGGCGTTGAGGAAAGTATTGAAGTTCCGCCTCGCTGCGCTTATGAGGCCTCATCACAATATTCAGGGATAATTTGTACAATATTCATAAGGACTTTTGTCAACATGCTGATAAAAAAATATTAGCCTGCTCATTTACAAATGTTGTTGCCTGAACAAGGCAGGGCTTTAAATGCAAATATTTGCTTGTTGGAAAGAATTATGTGCACCAAGGATCGTCGAATTTAATCCACCGGTAAGCATTTAGTCAGTTGAATTTCAAAACATTTGAATGAATTCTGACACTTATTAACAGGACATGTGCT
>NC_045174.1:5961306-5968806 GCF_900700415.2 Clupea harengus | reverse complement strand
ATTCCAGATGCATGTGTTGATGTCAACACATGCATATGGAATAGTTGTCATACCAGCAAAGGTTTTTTTTTATCTCAATCGCCATCATGGTCAATACTGGTTGTGTCGTTCTCCGTGTGTGACTAAAGCAGAGGGCTACTTCATTAGTTGGAGATGGTCTGTGTCTCGGATAAATGTCTGCGCTTGCCTGAAGCAGACAAAAACAGTGCGAGCCATGATCACACTGGCCAGTTTGCAGTGCCCCTACAGCCTTACTGAGCACTCTTCATCTTGCGTGACAGGACAGTGTTCTGCTGCCGTTGTGTAGCCGTGACTATTTTAGGGCCACAAAACACTACAAACGTGGCCTGTCACATCCTGAAAGGTACTCTATGTGTTGGGTATGTGTATATTCTAACTCACCAGAGTAAGCATTTTTCCTTGCATGAAGAAAGTGTTGTACCTGTTATGTTGGGCATAAATGTGCCTGCCGAAGGTCATCTAGATAGGGTAAAGGTCATCTAGATAAAGTATTGATGTATACATGGCAGCTGATGAAACTTGAACTTACATTGTAACATTGTAATCTGTTGCAGCATGTATTGCTTTTGTGTGTAGAGGGTCGCTGGATGATTTGGTAATATTGATTCATGGGTCACACAGCTTGCAATTGAAAAGTGTGCTCACAATCGATCAATCAACTAATCAATCTGTCAGTCTAACCAATCCGTCCATGCATCCATCCATCCATTCTTTTCCTCCATGAAACGGTAATTAGTGAGAGGTGTTTTAGCAATATATAATCGACTGATGTTTACATGGTTAACAGACCTTGTGGTAAAAATCCCACAGCCTCACTGGGCTGTAGAGAATGAGAGGCAGCCTGCTTCAATTGGTGACAGCCGAGGAGGAGGAGACGAATGCTTTGGTGAAAACAAGTGCTATGAACACTGCTGGAAGCAATGATGGCGCTAATGGTTTGGAAAATGCTCCTAATAAATGAGTGGAGATCACAGAGCAGCTCTCACTATCTCTGGATTTCTCTTACCAGTAGTGCCAGGAGTAGCAGGAGTCCATACTCAGGACACTCCAGTAAGCAAACTAAGCATTCTCTCAAGACTCACATGGAAGACCATGACAGCATGTGGTGTCAGCTAAGTACTCATTGGATAGGAGAATGGTAAAGTGATTAGCGTCTTAAGTATAAAGTATAAAGGGAGTATAAAGTATAAAGGGAGACAGAGACATCCAAGGGTTCACCTCAAAGGTAAACAAGATATATGACACTATGCACACTATGCATATTTTATTTGATCATATACCGTACATTACTGTGGACCTATATACTGTACATATATGCAGATATATCCGTATGTATGTATGTATGTATGTATGTATGAACACAAAACAAAGGCCAAACAGTTAGTAAAGTAATGTTCAATGTCAGCAATTAAAGGAAGCATGTTTATTTGGAACTATTCAGAAAATTTGATTCCTCCTGACACTTCTTTAGAATCAAAGAAAGTATATAATATGTATGTATGCATTAATTGATTAATTACACATACATGCATCAGTCTCTTCAAGCAGGAAAAATACTTTCCATTAGGGTAAAGTGCCTGCGAATGCAATCACCATTTTCTTGCAAGAGAAAGAGAAAAGACTTTCAGATATTTCTGTGTCGCCAGGTGATGTTGACGTCAGTGGCGGCGATGGCTTGTCATTAGCTGAGAGGGAGAGACAATGCGAGCGAATGCCATTTCAGAGTGACTCCTGCAAGTAAATTACTGCTCACCGCTCCTGAATACCCCGCTTTCTCTCGCCCCGTGGAGTGTCAGTTATCATCTCGAGAGCAAGCTAATGAAACCTCCCCGCATTAACAAATAGTAGTGCAGCGGAATATTCGATCTCCATGAGATGCTTTGTTTGATTCATAAAAGGCAGAAGCGGGAAGAAGAAAAAAAAAGAATGCTGAAAGAGTCCCAATAAAAGATGTTTCTGTCTCTATTGTGGCCATCAGTCCTGGCAGCAGAGTAAACAGTGTAGTTCGACATAATGCTCCGAGACTTTCACTGAGCCATCACCATGGCAACCCTATTTTCTAGTCATATCTTTAATGAAAAGGTAATGAGAGAGACATAACATTCCCAACTTCATTACTGAAGCAAGAATCAGCAATAAAAAGTAAATCAAGGGCACTGTCATTTGCAGAAGCAGGCTAGCTTTATATTAGAATCATTGAGGGAGGGAGGGAGATAGAGAAAGAGAGAGAGAGAAAACAATTTCTGCACCATTTTTTTTTTTTGCAAGTGAATAAAAAGCAGGAGCCTGGCTGTCATCCTGGGCCATGATGGTAAATCTCTCTGAATGGTGGAAATACAAAGGGGCGTCCATACTGCCCTTTCATCCTTCTTGCCCCTCAGCCTTTTCGAAAAGATGAAATGAGTGATTTCATTTGATAGCCTAATTAAAGCTCCTCATGTGGATGTCCAATGGGGTTTGTCTGTGCTGTTTTTTCAAGATGATGAAAGCCTGTTCATCATGAGCGTTAGACTAAGTGCCTGTTAAATTAAATTATAATAAAACTTAAACAGTTTTTACATACTGTTTAAATATACCCCCTGCTCCCAAAAAAATGGTGATTATGGTATGGTTATCCTATAGAGTGTTCTGAGAGGGAGAGCAAGCTGCTGAGGTGATGAAGGGAAGTGATGAAGGCGAAGCTGAAGCGTGGCAGACACTCTGGCCACAAACAAGAGGAAGGAGCCCAAGGCACCATTAATCACCTGTTCCCACAGCAGAATGGGCTGCCTCCCTCATCCCACCATCCTGATAGATTAGGATGCAGATCTTACAGGAAATGGAACATTTCTTGGCTTAAATGAAGATCACTATGACAAATATCTGAGTCCTCACACTTTCATGAAAAAAAAAACAATAGCCGGCAGTACACAGTAAACACAGTTTCTAATAGTGGAGCAGTGGAAATTCCTTTTTTTCAGAGTTAACACTTGAGAGGAAATAAAGACTTCACAAGGAGAACATGGGATCTTGTAGCTCAATTTTTAGTCCATCAAATGCCTCGGTTCTTTAAATCCAAGTGCAGAAAACGGAATATACAACAAACAGCTGGAATGCTTTTGAATGCTTTTGAAGAGAGCTGCACATTATGCTACTTTTTTACACTGAATTGACTGATCTTCAAACCGCTGTTATGATGTTTGAGAATGAAAGATGTGTGATTCTCCAGAGACATTCCATGTTAGCTCGTGCCGCGGCCCTGCTACATACATATTTGAGGCGGCTGATATTACACATGCCAGCTAGGGGGAGAGAAATGAGAATATCAAATGCTTCATTCCGTTCAGAAGCCTCTCACTGTGTATTTAGTAAAGGCCGGGAATGTACGATTCTAACTCTTCTGTTTTTCAGTTTGTTTAATTGAACATAGAGAGAGTCACCCCACCACCCCCTCCTAAAAAGAGACATAGCCTCTTGAATTCAGTAAATTCCAATCCACACTTCATTTCAGAATAAGTGATAGTTGCGGTGGCCTCATTATTGCTGTGACCTTGTGATCTGTGTATTTTGCTAATAGTAATGATGTTCTGAGGCCACACGATGTTCTGAGGACAGATTTGATCTCAGCGACAGAGAGTCAGTGTATGGGTATCAAAGTGCACCACTGCTGCCTTCATCAAAACACCTCAAACCTCTCTCTCTCTGTCTCTCTCTCTCTCTCACTCTCACACACACACACACACACACACACACACACACACACACACACACACACACCATACATATTCCTCACCCACTCCACCCTAGCCCCCTACGTGGCATAATTAGGTAGGTAGGGTCCATGGAGGATGTTGAGGAGTGGAGGAGGTGTTTCCATAAAAAGCATCCCGGGCGTCACTCACTGCAGTTTGTGAGGGAGGCTGGGGTGGCTCAGGGTTGATCAGCAGGAGCAGCTGCCCTCCACACACCTCCAGCCTCACGGGGCTCCTGGACGAGAGACACTGGCTCTTACGGGGATGGATCTCTGCGTGCGTTTGAATGTGTATGGGTGTGGAAGGAGCATCTGGGGGTGAGCACTTCTGTGTAGCCTGCATGCTAAACATGTTTAGCATAGAGACAACCCCCTTCTGGAGGGTTTGAACTAACCACATACAACCTGTTACTGTAACAAACAGGAGCGCACTCAAAACCATACAAGCATGTGCACACACAGACACACACACACACACACACACACACACACACACACACACACACAGACACACACACACACACACACAGAACACACACACACACACACACAGAAACACACACACACACACAGAAACACACACTCGCCTCCAATTGCTCTCACAGGTGCACTACTCCTCACATCAAAGACAGACTTGCAAAACCACTCGGAAATATGCTGTCATATCTTTGCCAATTGAACTCTTAAAAAAAGACCCTCTCACTCTCTCTCTCTGTCTCTCTGTCTCTTTCTTTCTCTCTCTCACACGCTCTTTCTGTGTGTGTGTGTGTGTGTGTGTGTGCACACGAATGGGGGTTGTTGTATAATTAATTTCCAGAACATTCTGCTTTTAATATTCATGCTGACAGTATTAGCATTTTGGCAGGCCTGCTCAGTGAAGGGTGTCTTTGTTCAAGACAATCCTACTTATTTGGCCTGCACTGAGAGTTCTGCTGTAGGTTGTGTGTGTGTGTGTGTGTGTGTGTGTGTGTGTGTGTGTGTGTGTTTGTGTGTGTGTGTGTATAAAAATCTAACGAATCAGCAAATGAGCTTGTTGAGAATATAGCCTTAGAACTTAATTTTGTACGGATGCTATTTAGTTTTCAATTACTTAAAATGCAACCCAGAAAAACACACATTTAGTTTCTCGAGTATCTGTCGAGTATCTGTGTAAAATGTGTCATTTTGAAAGCATGATGTTTTTATGTTTTGTGTGTGAATTACCCATCATTCCACACTGGCCATAGTTCTCACAGCCAGAAATTCACACCCAGGTATTTCACAATCCGCCGATGTCCCACTGACGAGAGCGCTGCCTTTTCTCTCCAGACCAGGCCCTACACGGCCTTCTAGAAATGATCTCAATTGAATTCAGACAGACAGTACTACCGTGCGTGTAAGTGACCAAATCTCTGTTCACAACAACGTGCAGTGCAGCAAAATCCTTTCAACTGGGATAATTCACATTCAAGGTCTTAAAAGCTTTAAGAATTCTAACCGACGTGCTGACAACTCAATAAGGAATAAGTGACAATGACCTTGCTTTAAGGAAGTGTCTATAAATGGTTCTTCTTCTCAGGTAAAAGAGAAAATGGCAGTATAGAAAGGCCCTCGCAGCTCTCTTTGAAGAGTATGCGTCTCAGGCAAGATTTATTGTTTTCTTCCTCCCTCACTCCAGAAACGTTGGTACAGGAGGAGGATGGGGCGTCTCAATTTGTCCTTGACCTTCCTGTGAACCGAATTCATCAGGAGTCTGTTGCCGCGGAGATTAGAATCTGGCAACAATGGTCCGCGGCAAGAACTCCGCAAAAGAAAGAAAGCAGCTGTAGTGTCCTGAAACACATACATGCTCGCTCACACACACAAACAGACACACACACATACACACTTGCATGCCGAGACAAACGTGTACACACACACACACACACACACACACACACACACACACACAGACACAGTAACCAGAGACAGCTTTCCTTCCGCAGTAAGCCCCGTGCTGCGTTCTATCCCTGCCATGCGTGTAAGAGAGATTTTACGCTCCAAGCAACGAAGCACTTCCACGCTCTGTTTCACTTCTAGCAACACACAACAATACAAATAAAATTATGACCACAAAAACTGGTAGAGTCTGTCTCTGTCTATCTTCATGCTGCTTTGTTTTGGAATTACAATTTTCTTTCACACTCTCTCTCACTCTCACTCTCACTCTCACTCGCTCTCTCTCTGTCTCTATCTATCTGTCTCTGTATCTGTGAGCTGTGAGTATGATATGTGTGGCTGGGTTGGGGGACATACAGTGATCGTAGGCGCGGGGCTGCTGTCTGCCTCCCAGACGGCAGGTGCGGGCGGGTGTGAGCAGGTGCTGGGAGGGAAGCGCGAACACCTGGCCTCTCTGTTCCACGAGGCTCGGCAGCCACTCAAGATGATTAGCTTTGTTTCTGTAGCCGTGTGTAGACAGTAACAAGATCTACAACTTAATTAGGGTGTAATTCCGTGATGGCTGGGATGCTCTCTCCTTCTTCCTCCCCCGTCGTCGGAGTCATCGCACCATTTGATGTTGATAATCAACAACCAGTTGCTTTTCAAACCCAACTGGCAGGCCTGAGAGGCTGACTGGCTCAGAGTGTCTGCCAAGGGAATGGAGAGCTGTTGTTTTGTCCACTATTCAAAGACACCATTACAGTACAAGCAAGATGCCACCATTTTGTCTCAGGGAAAAATATGAAGAAGATGGAGAGATTGATAAATAAATGAAACTAAATTAAAAGTACAGGAATAAATAGAAATGTATATACATAGATGGATAAATAGAGAGAAAGAGAGAGCGAGAGTCATACGTCCCTGTACTTCTTGCACCTCTATCCACTCCACTGACCTGACAAGAAGCAATAAGCTCTCTGCCCAGTGTTTGGCACGGATTCAGAGCGCCAGCTCGCCCATCCTGTCCAGCAATAACCCCCCTTCCACCTCTGCTGTGAAATTGAATGTGCAGGCAGTTTGTCCATGTGCTCTACCCGGGAAGGGCCGAATAATTACCCAACCTCTGCTTGTAGCGTTGCCATGCCTCGCCTCGCCAGGCCAGGTGCTCCGCAGCCTCTGCTCAAGGACAAACACAAGGAATTAGCTCCAACATTGTGTTTGTATTGTCAGGCCCTGCAAGGCCCTGGCCTGCTTTTATTCAGTTCATATGGCTTTTGAGCGCTGAGTAAATGAAGGAATTATCAGGTCAGGGGTTCCAAAGCCCCTTTGAAATGTGTCAGAAATCTAAAATGCCTTGGGGCAAAGAAGGCTTCCTAATTCCACACACGTGCACGGACACACACACACACACACACAAAGGTAAGAACATGAAGGGGGAAATATGTTGCTGTCAACATGGTTGATAAGTACAATACACATATACCCACCGATGTTGTTGGAGAGGCAAAAAGCAGCACAAAAGTGAAAAAATACTTTTTTGTCTCTTTCTAGTCAGATAGTCCCTGTTGGATATAACCACTTTCAGGTTTGCATCAGCTAGACTTCATCATTCATAAAGCACAGTTGGGTTTGAGGTGATGTTAATCCAGAGACACGCCACCCAGCTTGAGTGCAAATGTGATGGCACTGTCACTCTGGATTTCTCACTTCCCCCTCAGATGCTGCTTCGCATTCACTGCATCCTAAATGAGATGGGAGACATACATCCAGGCCCCCATACATCTCAGCGCAGCCAAACCAGGCAGCGCGCTGTGAAACACACGCATGAAGAAGACCTCCCACCATTCCCC
>NC_045174.1:5861306-5956306 GCF_900700415.2 Clupea harengus | reverse complement strand
ACACACACACACACACACACACACACACACACACACACAGCTCTACAGACCCATACACACACACACACACACCCAATATTTTCATCTGTATATAGAATTAATAAATACAGGAAACCAATACATGAACTCCAAATCCTATTTATTTCACCTTAACACTAAAGGCTCTTTCCAAGAAGCACTTTACTGGAGAACATTTGAAGATAAACCTTGGGAAATATTGATTTGAATGTGAAATTGAGCAAGTCTGTCAGCAGTAAAAGCATCTGTCTGGATCTGGATTTTCCTTTTTAATCCCAAATTATTTATCGGGAACAGAGAAACAGAGCAAGACAGGAAGGCGGAAAAATAAGAAGAGAGAGAAGGAGAGAGAGAGAGAGAAAGAGAAGAAGAGAGAGAAGGAGAGAGAGAGAGAGACGCTTGATTTGAAGCACAATACACAAACGCGGGTAATGCCGATGCTTCCGAGAGTTTGTTCGCACAACAACTTTCAAGTCTCCAAATCCTCCTTTCAGGAGAGTCTGAATTCCACACTGATTACCATGGATAAAAACGCTGATCCGTACGCTCCCCGGCAGGCTGCCGAGTCTTTGACTCATTCAAACCCTCAATAGTTCCATTCAGACAAGGGGGAAACATGCCATTTTTTGCAAGTGTGGGCTCTGGTAAATATAATCTCAAGCCATCCACTTTCAGATCCCATCAAGGGCATAAAAGCGTCTGTCAGGCTTTCGTCCGCACACAGAAACAGATTATGTACCTCCACTTCAGAGTACAGACAGCCGGTGAACCACCTCATATTTTCTCTCTTTCCCTGCCCAAACTATCCTCTCTATTTGGCAATTAACTGTTGGGTGCATAAAGCAACAAATACTAAAAGAGGAAGCCGTAGCACAAATGATGTCTTGTCAATAACCATAAAACACAGGTCCTTGGCAGCATAAAACATGTTACATAATTACCTGCAGCACCTCTTAAATTAATCAGCTAGCTGAAGCATAAAAGTATTACCATATGTTCCACATTCTGCTACGCCTGTGAGGAGGATTCGGCATCCATTCCACCAGGACTCTGAGCACAGGGAGCTCTTACTGTGTATCAGAGAGGATATTAATGAATGCTTATTGGAGATAACAGACAGCATTACCAGGTGCATATCATGAGCCTTCGACCAGATTGACAGGAGTGTGGAAGTCTGAGAGAGTTAGTATGTATAGGGTATAGATGGTCCTGTCCTGGACACTAGATCAGATGATAGATCCAAGATCAGATAGATCAGTCGATGATGGCCTGGATGGGAGTTTACTTTTGTAGTACTAGAGGTGGAATACCACACAATGATGTCAGGCTGAAGTACTAGAGGTGGAATACCACACAATGATGTCAGGCTGAAGTCACTACTCCACAGAACAAATCTCCTGCAGTAACGACAGGGAAAAAAGTGGCAGCATGATTACAACACATAAATTGGCAGCGCTAACAATATCGTAGAAATGGTCTTAGGGTCAGCAAGCACCATTAGATGAGTAAGCAAGGGATACGTGTACATTCAAATATCATATCCGTGATTCACAGCTTGACATTTTTTCCCAGTGCCCTTTAAATGAAATATCTTTATGAAGAGAGAGTCCTTGACATCAAGTCATGGCCATATCTTCATTGGGACCCACACATATGTAGAAACACACTCCTCACACACACACACAGCACAGGACCCATACATGTGTAGAAACACACTCCTCACACACACTCACAGCACAGGACCCATACATGTGTAGAAACACACTCCTCACACACACATACAGCACAGGACCCACACATATGTAGAAACACACTCCTCACACACACACACACACACACACACAGCACAGGACCCATACATGTGTAGAAACACACTCCTCACACACACACACACACACACACACACACACACACACACACACACACACACAGCACAGGGCCCACACATATGTAGAAACACACTCCTCTCACACACACACACACACACACACACACAGCACAGGACCCATACATGTGTACACTGTTCTATGTATTGTGGCTGCCCTCTGCTGGCGCACCAAATGACTGCGCTTGAGCTCTGATGGCCTCAGCCCGTTATGGAAAGCACACACTTGAATTAGAATGTAATTAATCTGACCGCCCATTAAGACAAACAAAAGATGATTGCATAACTCTGGTTAGCCTCTGGCTGGTCTTCTCCATACTGACTTGAAAAGATCATAGCCTTCATTTTTCTATAGCTTATTTTCTCCTTAAAATGTAAATGCAATCTGATCATTTGACCAGTTCTTCCACTGAGTGTCTGCATTTTGACAATGATCTATGACACTGATGGATGTAGAAATGTAAAGTACCGTGAGGGCTTCTCCAAGCCCCGTTGTTCTGTGGAAGAAGCTGAAGGCATGTGATGTACTACTTGGCTCCTTGGGTGGCCATTATTAATTTAACAATGTAGGACAACGCATTATGACTGGAGGTCTGAGAGGTTGAAATATGAACCAGCGTGCATCGACCTTTCTGGCAGCCCACATGGCCATCACTGACCATGAAGAACAGCATAACTGCATTAAGCCCCCTGGATGACAAGACAAGGGCATAATAAATGGAATTGAATTTCTGAAGGGGGCCGTGAAGGACGGCCATGTCTCGGAGGGAGGGGGGTGGAGTGGGTCTGAGGGAGGAAAAGAGGAGGGGAATGGAAGCGGACTGTCAGCAGTGGCAACACAACGAAGGAGATCAAGCACAGGATGCGGGGAGAGGAGAGCATTCCGTCTCCACGACTCCTCTCCATGGCAACTGATCAATACCAGAGGAGCGATGCGATTGTTTCCATTTGTGTGTGTGTGTGTGTGTGTGTGTGTGTGTGTGTGTGTGTGTGTGTGTGTGTATGTGTGTGAGAAGGGGGACTTTTTCATTTTACCGTGACAGAATTAAGCAGGTGAGTATGCATGGGTTATTGTGTATGCATTGGGAGTAACAACCTCTCATACAAAAAGCATTTGTACAAAACAAAGCCGCCGTGACAAGCAGAATTGATCAGAAACACATGTATGTATAATGGCCTCAGACATGCATGAGATATAGTCTAAGGCTGACATGTTGTGTTTGACTGCTCTGGCTGCAGTGAGACGGAGCAATATCTTCTAGCCTAACCAAGACTGACAGGTCTGGAGCCAGCGTTCAGAGAGACTGCGGCACAGGTTGTCAGCGGCTCCACTCCAGCAGTACTTCAGTGAGTGAAACAGCAGGCAGCACTGAGCGACTGATTTCCCCATCTGTGTTATCGCATGCTCACCTTGTAACTTTATCTGCGGCGTGCTGAGAGCTTCTCCGTCTCCGACACCTCCCCAGAATTCTAATGGAAGTTGTGTGTGGTGCACTGCTAGAGGGCTTCCATAGGCTGCTTAGTCATTCTGCTGTAACCACACCGGAGACCTGGAGGAGTGCACACACCTTAATGCCTCCGTCTGGCTGTGAAAATAGACCATTTCAACAAGACCTTGACCATCCAACTACTGATCTAATGTGGGAGTAGCAGCTGAGCTAACGGAGGTGAGTAATAACATGAGGAAGGTGGGCAAGGGCCTCTCGCTGCAGGGGAGCCCGGAGCGACACCTCTGGGGGAGGCAGTTGTTTGCGTTGGCAGGGAGATAACAACAGCAAACGCAATTACATTAAAAGGCAGCCTGGGCGAACCTTCTTCCCATAGAGGTTGGTTCAGAGTATGGCGTTCCAATGCAGCCCATCACACCCATCCTATCTCCACAGCTTCCTCTTCTTTCTGTCTCCTCCTCAGCCCTGAAGACGGGTCTCATGAATAAAGACTCATGAATAAATGTCTGATATATTCATCTCCTGCTCCCAGCTGCAGAGCTCACATGAGGAAGACAAGTTTCTGCAGGTTGAAACACGTAAAAACTAGAATCTCTTTAGCCCTCTAAAAGAACATTTGTATTCATTTTGTATTTAACAGCCCTGTCTTTGGAGCCCTGATGAAATGCCCCCTGTGTGGATTCCCTGTGTGGATTCCCTGTGTGGATTGCGGTGCTCTGCTGGGGGAGCCATTCGTCTCTCTCTGGGTGCCTGTGACAGTGGCCCCATCAGAGTGACTGATCTCATTCATCCCGCTCCCACTCTGTGGGCTGTCGGCGGTGGCGGTTTCAGGGCGCCCTGTTTGTGCTGTGGCGGGAGCCAGTGAGCCGTGTGGCAAGCGTGGAGATTCATGTTTGTGAGCAAGAGTGCAAACGGACGGCGCTCCTCTGTTTGCGTTCCGACAGCAGGTGATCCATAATGGGACTGAGAAGAATGGATCGCCGCGCACAGCCACCGCCGGACTGTGTGAGGTCAGGTGTAAACAACGCTCTAGCACGACAGCTCAATAGGCACCTTAGACAAGAGGAGCATCTGCATGCACTCAACCAGAAATGTATCCTGGACTAAATGTATATATATACAATAATAATGTTCACATTGAGCTGACAAAAGCACAAGTACAAGAGCATATTTGTAATATGTCCTTGTGGTGAGTATTGAGTCTCTGTGTTGCTCTCCAGAGAAGTGAGAGAGCGGGAGCTCAACCTTTACTCACACACGTAGCAAGAAATCATTTGTGACATTCCAGAAAACACCATGGATATCACCAGGCAACTAGGTGTATTAGATTTAGAAAACAAATATAATTTTCAACAGCGAAGATTAATAAGAGAATTGATTAGCATGCTGATTATAATATGAGTGAGAGAGAACATGAGAGTGAGCGAGAGAGAGAGTGTGTCTAATGTATGTGTAGTGTGCTTGTTGCAATTTTCCAACCACATCCTTTGTCTGCCAGTGCTTCACTTTCCCATTTTGTAATTCTGCTTGTAATTGATTTTTACTTCCATTTATTAATAAAGCCTCTGGTCCGCCTTAAGCTTTGGGATGGTTATTTGAAGCCCAGCAGGAGCTTAATCTCTTTAAATGAGCTGAATGAGAAGGAGCTGCTCGCAAAATGTATTGATTTAAGAATCGATATCTGTTCTTTTACACCGGCCTGGCTGATGTAGAGATGAGATGGGCTGTCAGGGAGAGTGTTACTCATCTGTTTTTAAGCCTTTCACTTTCAAAATGTACAGGACTCTCTGAAATAGATTCTGTCATAAAATATACCGAGATTTTGAGTAAATGGCAGCACAATAAACATTCTCCCTTCTCCCTCCACCTCCAGGCCTTATTGAAAGAACTGTTGAGTGAACGTCAGAAGCAGTAAGCAAACCTCCAAAGCTTCTGTGTTACAGTAACAGTGAGGTGGTGATGATCAGAATGTTGGAAGAGCATTGCTGTCCACCTGGATGTGCAGCGTGCTTTTAGACCTCTCCCTTCTGTCTGGAGTAGCACATGCTGTATATACATTCAATATAAAAATGGTTTGACAGTGCTGACAGCCCAGGTAAGATTAAAAAACGACTCTGTACTCAACAATCCTATCTTCAAGGACAGACAGTGAGGTGGGAAAAAAAGAAAAAAACTCCATAAGCTATCACTGGGAGAACTTGAAATGAAAGAGAACAGTGTGTGAACCTAAGGTTAGAAAATAGAAAATACACTTTTGTGCATCATAAACCAACACTGCCAGAAACTTAACACTATTAAAGAGCTAAATATTAACACTATCCAAAGTGTAACTTTAACTCAGAACTTGAGAGAATGATAAACACTGGGATAGTGTTCATTTTAACAATAAGCAAGTTAAATTAACACTGGGGACTTTGCTGTGCAGACGATAGTTCATAGATTTTGATCTGGTGTGCCAACATAATGGACATCCATACAAAATATTATTTCCCAGTTAAAGGGAGTCATTAAGAAGCGGAAGTGTTGCTATCAGTTTATTACACAGACCAGCGAAGAATAATCTTTCAGTTCCATGTCCCTAAAACACAAGTAAAATCAATAAAGTTGCTTGAAATGACATTCATTGGTATAAAATTAACCTGATAATTCCATCTCCCCCTCTTTGTGCTATAATTTCCAAGTGTGATGTGATATTAAGATGAACTTAATATGTTAATAGTAGAACTGGATAGGTCTAGTATGTGTATTAATGTAAGTGTGTCACTATGATCTTCTTTTGAAAACAGTCAGACCTTTTTGGGCTAAATAGTGTCGCTTTTTCTGCCCATCAAGGCCTAGGCTGTGGGAGCGCCATGAATAAATTAGCACTGATTACTTCAGTCTCTTAATCAGCAAATCATTTCATCCCTGGGCTGTGCTACCCCTTCAGTCACAGATCCAGAATGATTACTGCTGTGTCTTGGTGTGCCCAGAGAAGCTCTTAACTCACGCCCAAAGGCCATTTCATTTACATGCATCAGCTCGGAGAGGAGGGGTGAGAGTAGGAGGGGAGGAAAGGAGAAGGAAGAGAAGAACAAGAGAGAATGAAAGAAAGAAAAAAAGAAAGAAAGAGAGAGAGAAAGAATGAAAAAAACTAAGGCATGAGAAATGTCAGATGACATTTGGGAATTACAGTGGCGTTGGTTGAGGGATGAAAGCATGTTTAAACAAGGCTCTCAGTATTGACAGAGGACCAGTGGAGGACAAATAACCTTTCACAATAGCATACTGTGCAATCACCCTTGATTTCAGAACAGGTAACAGATAAATATGCTAGGTGGCTCTGTTTCGTCTTACAATAATGTTTTGTGCCAAGTTATACAATTTCTGTTTACATAATTGGGTTTTATTTTCATAACTGAATGTTTAATCTGTGTAACCATAATTACATTCTCAAAAAGAATGTTGAGAATTTAACAGTTTTAATCACCTCACCATCTGTTTACCAACCAGAGTCTCCTGTTCTTACTGAGAACAAAAGAGAAATACCGCTGGAAGCAGCAAAAAATAACCAGGCTGGTGTAAAGTTGGCAGTTACCAGTAAGCTTTCAGCCATTTCCACATATTTGACCACTTAGGGTATGTGGAAGAGAGACAGAGCGGTATGTGATGTGTTGTGTTGTGTCAGTCATCGCCACTGTTGTTGATCTGGTGCTCCACTGAGGGCAGTATAAAGGCTAGATAGATAGTGCAGTAGAGATTTACAACTGACAAAACACTGCTTTTAAGAAAAGGTCATCTGCAAAACAAATGGTGCTATCAAGGGGAGCCACCACCCGGAACACGGTGTTCATTTATCTTCCATTCACACAGTCTGTAAGATAAGATACACCACAAACGGACCAAAAATTAAATATTATTTAATAAATTATAAGATAGCCAACCTTTCTGTTTTTGTCCTCTAATACAGTATGAACATGTCCATGTATGTATTTATGTTTACAGAGCCTAATAAAACATTTACAGTATGTATAATACTGAACATGAAGATGGTGTTGCAGGATAAACCGCCAAGGGTGTAGGAACTAGAGGTCCTGTGTTCGTTCTTTTCTTGAAGTAGTCTTGTCCCCTCATATGTGAATTTGCACTACTGTTTTCTTGTCATCGTAATAAGTTCATTTGAAATGGATGCCAAAAAGCAAGTGCCAATACGTCAACTAGTCCTAAACGTTGACAGCACGCAGATCTGACACCGATGTTCACCTGCGAGCCACCCTCAGTGCAGTACTGTGGACGTTGCAGATGTCAAACCACTGCTCGTCAACTTCCCTGTGAGGCAGCAGGCCATTGTAAGGCAAGAAGGGTCTCCTCCGGCGATCCCTGCTGCTAACAACCCTCCAGTAACTGGTGTCCTTCAGTAGGAAAATGGCATTGTGTGTGTAGGAGAAGTAGGCTACGTCCAGGTTAGCAACAGGGTGGTCACCAGGCAACACTGCAGGAAACACCTGTGTGATTTTCTTTGGGTACCCTTTTGCCAAGCGGTTAGCTTTGACATCAAAGGCATACACCTACAAAAGAAAGATATTTCAAAAAAGGTTATATTTCTTGGTTGTCCTCACTGAATAGAATTTTATAACAACGAAAAACTGCATAATAACGAAACAAATATATTTCAAGAGAGAAATATTGCTCATACATATTGTCAATTATCATAATATGTTGTGTTTTACACATGATGTTGAAGTGAAAAGATGCATGCACTTACTGATGGGCCCCTAAAGAAATAGATTTGAGAGTCTCTCCTGTCGTAGAAGGCCGTGTCGATGGGGCCAGGTACCCCAGGAAAGCCCTCTGAGATGGGCCTGGGGTAGCGCCGGCCCTCCTCATCCTCTGTGAATACCTGGTCATTCTCAGTGTCATATTTCCAGAACTGAGAACCTGCCGAGCATAGAAGATTTGCACAAGAGCAGCACACCTTTTTAGATATTCAGTGCCACTATGCACTGGAGGGACTGCTGTGGAGAACAGAGGGGCTGAATAGCCTGCTGCGGCAAGGTCACTCAGTGGCAGATGAACACCCCTCTGAGAAACATCCGCCTTATTACATTTTGAGCCATTCTGTTCGTTCCATTCTAACATTGACAATGGTCATTTCTGGGCTCATATTTCATGCACTTGGAACCTGGGGGACTTTAGGCGATGGGTTATCATCTTTTTCATACCTTTGAAAAAATAGATGGCATCATTTCCACGCGTCCACACATGAACGTGCGCGTCCACGCCATTGGCCGGTATGCCATGCCATCCCACCTCGACAGCTACAGGGTCACCGTAGCGCGTGCGGTTCTGCCTGTTCTCATACAGCCAGTACAAGCCATCTCGCATGAAGTACGTGTTGAAGCGGACCCTCATCTCCCCATAGGGGGTCCTTTCCTTCCTGATCCAATCAAACACTGCGCTGAAGCGCCCATTACAGCTGCCTATAGGATTGAAATGGTATGGTAGCTTGTTAAAAACAAAAAAAATAAGGGTGGTTCATTACTGTAAAGAAAATGATTATTATTTTAAAAAGGCACAATCATGCTCTGTATGACATCTTTATCGCTGTAATGCACATGGGGAGCGCAAACTATGGAAATATGTTTTGGTAGTTGGGTCCCGTCCAAAGCAGCAATTTCTCGCTACTTGAATGTTTGAAGGGCTCCTTAATCTGAAAGCCTGGTCTTTATTATTCTACACAGGAGCACAGGCACAGCAGGCTGCATTGTCGCTGCATAGCATGCTGCTCAGAAGTGATTGCATTCACGTTCAAATTAATGGCAGCGATGTTTAATCGAACATCAAATTACATGTTGACATATTTACGGCTAAGAGTGTGCTGGTTCATTTTTTACTTGATTTTATGGCAAGGTGATTATTATCTTTAATGAATTCTCATCTGGAGAGATAATTCAAATAGTAGTTTGGGTGCAAAGGCTGATTCCCATATCAATGCGGTGATCTGGCAGAATGTCATTTGGTGAGAACTGATGGAATGATTAAGATATCTGAATCTGATTTATCGCTAACATATGTATGACTCCAAGTGGATGAATGAGCTTTAATGAAGTTTGGCTTTAAACTACATCTCGACATGAGGGGTCACATTGAGATGAATATAAGGATTTGTTTCCCCTTTCAATTGTGTAACTAAAGTTGGTGTAATATAGAACTAACAGTTGAAGTTCATTTATATTAAAGGATTAATATTATTATTATAATTATTTATATTTAAGGATTCTGATCGAAAGAGAGACTGATGGATGTTTTTAGAGCATTTAGTCAGGGACATACTGTACCGTAAAGGTGCTGAATGGCTTTCCTGTCTTGCCAGTCGAGTTCAAAGCTGGACTCCTGGGGGAGATAGCTGGGCTGCATGATGGACCCAGCCCTGTAGAGATGTGGTAAGCCCAACACATGGCCAATCTCATGCACCGCCACCTGAGGAAGTACACTCAAAATGCTTAACAGCTGACCAAATCAATCTTTAGATAGAGTACATCAGTATGCAACAACAACACGTAGTATATGCTTCATCTGTGTAAGCCAGGACCGTCAGACTCATCTTGTAATTCTATAGCTTTCACATATGACACATTGTACATGCACTTTTTCTAACAAGCAAGACAAGTGAAACCAAAAATAAACCTTCTGCCCTTCATAGTTGAGTTGCTCAATGAGAGACTGACTTATGGCTCACGGGTCATGCACTCCATGTTGAACTCACTTTCAGCAGGCTGATCCCATCCCCAGTATTAGGGGCGGTGAAATGTTCATCGTCGTCAAAGTGTATGTCTCCAAGGAACCACGCATGAGCAAACTCACGGCCTGCGCCATCGAATCTTTGAGTGCAGCCTAAGTGTCGCCCTGTGGAGAGAATAGAAAGGACTGGATTAAACACAATTGATTCATTAGAGGGCAGAAGTGGCCTACACTGAATGGATTCAATCACTTATTATCTGGATAGAAGGCTTGGAGACAAGAAGACCTCACAATGAAAACACAAAATGTAAAAAAGGAGCTAAGGGATCTAGCTCATACATTGCATTAATAGGATTAATAAAACAAAACAAATTATTTTTGTTTTTTTTACGCCACACATTGAGGGTATAATTAAAATGATGATGTACCAATATGCCAGCCTTATTTGTCAAACCTGTTCCAAAGCCCAGTCTGATGTCAATGTCCTCCAGCGGGGAGTGTGAGTCCTCCACAAACTCCAGAGGGGAGACCTCACTCCACATCCTGAAGGCCAGTCTGAAGATGTACCTCTGATCGTCAATGGACAGCTGGCTGCTGTAACCTTCCCCAATCAGCCTCCACCTGAGCACCGCCTTAGAGAAGGCCATATATTCCATCTCTCCCTCCTCCCTTCTTCTTCTGGTTTGACCCAGCAAGGAAGCCAGATGCCGCTTCTTACGAGAGAGCCTTTCACTGCGAGTGTGGACCAGTCTGGTCTCAGCAGTTTTCTGTTCTGGATCCTTGACTTGTTCTTGGTCAGTTTCGGTGCTATTACCCAACTGGCTGCCCTCCCCACCTGTTGTGGTTGTATTGTGCTCAGCAGTAGTCTTGGAGTCTGCCTCTTTGTCTGGAACCCCACAACGTGGCTTGTTCATGGCTGCTTTGGTGGCGTCATCAAACAGACCTGTCACAGGCAAGCCTATCATCCTCTGGAACTCCTTGAGAGCTGTTATGAGCTGTGCGTTCTCTGAGGGGTCTTTGGTGTTACCTGACCATGATAAGGAGTCTCCCTCTTGAATGAGAGACATAGTGTCTCCACTGCTGAAGTCTTCTGATAATTTCTCCTCATCCCATTGAGCGTCTTCCCAGTTTACAGGCGTTATAAAGCCATATTTGGAGAGAAAATCCTGGAAATATTAACATTACAAGGTAAACAACTTTGGTAAAGCCTGATTACTATATATGACATGACTACACGAATCACACAAATTTACATTTAAATAGACATCAGCGTATGTTCAGTCAACGCAGGAGGTACTGAAGGTACTGATCAAATCCTTACACAAGCAAGACATACTAACAAACAACAAACAAAAAGCGGTGTGCGGCCTAACATAAAAGAGAACATGTCACCTCTGCTGTATCCGTATCCGTTATTAATTCTGCTTGATGTGAAGGGGGTATCACTACATCAGAACGATCACGATAGTGGAAGAGTTTCTCCGAAAACACTGCGCCGAAGATTGTCAAACTAGAGAGCGAGATCAGCTGTACAAGCGTCAGCATCGTTGTGTGCGTGTAGGCTACTGCAAAAAGTACTATACGGTGTCGAAGGTAGATTCACTGAAAGATTGTAAAATCCACTTACATTATATACGTTCGCCGGATGGTCCACGCCTCCACGATTCAGGCACACTTTGAAGACTCTTTATAACATCCCCCCTGTACAACACCTCCTTGTCAAAAGTTCAGTCCCCCTCCCCTAATGAAAAAAACGGCAATGTCAAAGGCGCTTCAGCCAATTCCATTCGCTGTAGATTTAGATGGTCCATGTCCATGTAGTGGACTATTTTATTCAGTCACCCGATCATTATACCCATTTATATTGTTTTTTTTTTTACTTGAACACCAAGCTGTTTTGTTAAACATGATTTCAATAGAATCTAACAAATAAGTAGGACATTACAACATATATGCTTCGTCTAACAATCCTGTTGATATGATACAAATTAGGGGACAAATACTGATGGATAAAAGGGGTGCTTTATTTTATTACATTTCTGAAAACAAATCAAAGCAATTTCATGTCAGTCTCAACAGCTTCCTTACCATCATTAGGAATCTGACAGACTTAATCAGGCATAAAATACAACAGCAAGAACTCATCAGTAGTGCAACATCACTAGTGCATCACATTTCACATTGAACAAACAAACAAACAAACAAACAAGCACATCAATCTGCTGTCAGTGGGACAAGATGTGACGGTAAGAACTGATTCTGAAAATAAGGCTACAGCCAATATTGTACAATAGACTATGACAGAAAAGTCAGATTGCTGTTGGAGTAACTAGCTATGTAACATCTATAGCAAGGTGACCATCTATTAATACATCTATGGTACAAGTTATTCAATTTGGTGTCATGTCCACCATCACAGGTCATCCAAATGATTGTAAAAGTATTTATATTAGGATATAAGTGGAGGTTGTGGAGGTTCCAAAGAAGGCTCAGAGATTGAAGGTAATGTGTGTGTCTCTACAGAGCCTGGGCTATGGCTGCTGCTAGGTGCTGAGCAGTGGGCTTCTCCGCAGAGCCACTGACAGTCAGTCCCTCTGCTGCCAAAGCATCCGCCGTAGTGGGGCCTATGGCTGCAAACTGGCAAAGGCATCAGAATGAATGTAAATAACAAATACACCAGGTAATACCAAAGACCTGTACACATTTTGACAACTAAACAAGAATAAATACCACGGACATTGTTTAGGCAAAATGCACAGATGCAACTGAAATGATTGCAAATTAGATGGAATAAAATAGGTTAGGGACATGAGAGCAGTGGCGGTTCTACATGGAATTACGCCCCGGGCGAAACCCCCTCTGAGCGCCCCCCCCCGCCGGAAAAAAAAGAATCTTATTTATTTTTTATTATAACAATATAAGTGAAAGACAAACTTAAATGTATCAATTGCACAAATCCTTCAATAGAAAATTTGACTAACACACTTAAGAGAATCAATGCACACATCATGTACATTAATGTTAGCTAACCAGCTCTCTGCAAGTTAGGTTAAGCACTCAACATGCATTATGGTATAGTTGAGTTAGCTAATCGTGGCTAACGGGATTTCGCTAACGCTGGCTAGTATAGTTGTGTCAAAAGGAAATATATGGTCTAACCAGCTAGCTATCGACCTGTTCATTATTAAGATTATACTAGTACTCTGTATGCTGTTATATTCTGTTAGTTGTGGCTAGCGGGACTTCGCTAACACCTAGCCTAGTGTCAGATGAATGAACATGTTCATACCCTATGGTCAAATCAGCTAGCTAACGCTAGCTAGCAAACAATTCTGTTGGTGCTCAACATTAGCTGGTTGCCTTAATAGGAATTTAGGTTAAGTTACACTTGACTGAAAACACATTTTTACCTTGTCCACTTGAGCATCCTTCAATAGCTTTCTTGATAATGTAATAGACTACTCTGTAAAAGATGTATTTAATTTCCCTCGGGATAAATAAAATATCTATCTATCTACCTATACTCTGCTAACTACGTACTACCTTCACCAGTTGGATAAGTTGAAGCAGTCAGTGGTCTCCTTCCACCAATTCACCTTGCCCTTGGTGACCACATCATCGTTCTGTATTACCTATTTGTATTAGCCATTTCACACAATTCAGAAAAACGAAAACGTGCAGGAATTATAGGCCTGTAATTATAATGTTATGAATGTGCGTTATTGGGAAGAAAGTCGAGGTGTGACTGCTATACAGTGGATCCCCGCGCCCCCTCCCCTTCCCCCTTCTCACGCAGGATCTGTCCACGGCACCTTCTTAGCGAGCAGAGGCGCCTGCAGCTGCAGGGGGCGCCAATTTGCCAATTCCACACACAGTGATATGATAGATAATAGAAAACCGCTTCGCGGCCCAGATGATTTTTTTTTTAAGTGCTCTTGCCGCCCCCCACGTCTTATGAAAAAGTGCGGCCCCGGGCGGCTGCCCGGGTCGCCCGTGCCTAAAACCACCCCTGCATGAGAGATTAGTATGATGATTCCCCACTCAATCTTTTGCAATTACAATTATGGAGATTCCTTGAGGTTTGATAAGAAAAAAAGACAAACAACATTAAGGATTCATTTGGAGGAATACTGGTAAGTGTTGATCAGTATGCCAACAGGGCAGCCCCTCGGCCGGAGTCCTGCAGCTGGTGTGAGAGTGCATGTACACTCAGCAATTACACTGATGCATGGCGCCCCGAGAGCCTGTGCACACTGGAGAGAGAGCGGAGTGCCGCCGGTGTGCATTTAACTCCGTGGGGGGTTTGGTCTGTACCTTAATCTGGCTCAGCTGAGGCCCGGAGAGCCGCCGCACCGTCTCCAGGCAGAAATTCACTCCCGACGGACTGAAGACAGCAATGCTGGCAGGAACACCCTGTGAGTGCGTTTGTGTAGAAACATAATGGCACAACTTGAATATCCGGATCCTGACACAAATTCATAATAAGCTTCGAGTTGGAGGACTTGTAGACAAATGGACAGATATTTTGATACGCTACCATAAGCTTTCCAGTCCTATAGTAGGATTCATCTGCATTCATATATTGTAAGGTTTTGTCATAGAATCACTGATGTTGAATATTTGAGTATTAACACAGGTTAAAAGCAAAAGTCCATGTGTGGCCAATGGTGGTTTCTATTATTCAACAACATTATTAGCTTGTTTTTCTCCTCTCAATAATTAATCAATCTATTATACCATTAATAATGACAGAGCCAAGAGTGTTCAACACTGTATTGAGGAGACCTTTGGTGTGCCTGCATATCTGACTGTTTACCTGCTGGGTGAAATAATTGGTCAGATTTTTCTCCAAGTCTGGATGTTGTGCTGTCTGATAGACAGTCAGGGTCTCTAGAGGGATACCTTCATGAGAATAAAAGCAGAAAATAAGGCGAATAAAAACACTCACATTTGCAGTGCTATACTCGACATATAGAGCTGCCAATTAAAGTGGCCCTGGGGGAATTTGTCATAGTGAGTTTCAGAATATTGCTGTGTTTTTAGGACAGAGGGTATTCAATTATTCTGCATGAATCCACAAATCCCTAAGCTAAAGTGGTATGCACATTGTATATTATGCTACACAATTATATTTGTGACCAGCCAGTAAGGACAAGCATATTTTTTATCACCAGGGGCTGTCATAAAGGTCTTTTATTTTCTTATTTTAAAAGCAGACATTCCAAAGCATGATTGCCATTTTCATCAGCTTGTAAGAGTTAGCCTTTTTGCAACTGTTACCATTTTCTCTCAGTGCTGTGGGCAAGACCTCCCTTTTGATGGAGCCACATGGAAAAAAGAGTGGCATTATATTGGAGTCTTCCCCTGTGACACATATATGACATAAAGAGTTAATGCAGTACATAGAAATAGTTTGAGAAAACTATAGTCAACGATAACTATAGGTGAGGTGTCTATTTGCTTTCATACTTTCTAGAATGAGCCGTGACAGAACATCCGCAGTCCCCGTGTCCTCTCCCAGGGGGGACAGACCCACCTCCTCCACTGAAAAACAATAACAAAAGAAGCAAGGAATGCACCATTCATTATTTACAGACAATGCAGACAGAACACATCGCAAAACATGGATGTTTACACTTGGGGCAGAATATTGAGCATTTCTACAAGAGCCATGGCTCAGACTGTAAATCAACTCAATATGCTGAACTGTCCAACAGTAAATCTTATTCTGCCATTGTACACATTCCTCTCTCAGCTATAATGTTGTTACTTCAGATTTTAAACTGCCACAGTGAAATATCGCTTATCCTATCTGTCTTGTCTTTATTTGGAAACACGTTAACAGTTATCACTGTTCCCATCACAAAGTCAACTGAGACTGAAGTATTTATACATTTTCTGCCGTAGAAATTTGACAATAAAAAGCCAGAAGCAGTTCAAGTAAACAAACAACCATAAAGCCATAAATGCCACAGGTAGTGATCAGGTGCTAGGGCGTACCATGAACATTGTGGCTGGTACCCAAACAATAAAGAATGAAAGGAAACAAACACGGTGTGGGGCTGGCAGGGATTTCACACTTCGACAGCACACCGCGACCTGTTTAACTCCAGCCCTCAGTTTCACTTGAGCATGAGCTAATTGCACCAACATATTCCACAAGTGTGCAGGTGCCTGTGCAGCATCAGGCCTCTTCAATTAGCGCCTCATTAGCTAATGCACTGAAGAAGGAAGCAGCAGGGAGGTGTAAATTGCACTGAAGGGTGGTAGCACGCCACAGCACAGCACAGCACAGCACAGCCTCTCCTGTCAGACCGCCACAGCTGGGTTTACATAACAGAAGCTTATTACCTTTGTGTCTGCCCACTGAACAATTTACACACATCATATCATGTCATTGAAAGTGAAATGCGTAAAGACTCCCAAAGTGAATCTGAGAATATGTGTGAACGAGACACATATTTTGTTTTAAATCAATGTAATGCCAATAGGGATAAACAGTGAATGTTCTTCAGAGGGGATCTTACCTAATGAGGCAGTGGCCTTCCCAACAACATAAACTGTTTTTGCATTCCATTTGTCCTTCAAGTTCTCCCAGACTAATGTAAAAAGAAGCAGTTAGTTTAGTCCACAATACAAAAGGTCATGTTAACAAGGAAGATGGGAAAACAAAGAAGAGATTAAGGTGAAGAATAATTTCAGTTGTTTGTATTTGCACAAATCTTCTCCACTATTCAATTTGAAAGACCTAACAAAGGTAAAGGCTGACATCTAGTGGATACATTCAGTACTTCTATTTTGAGGTGGAGGATCCTATTGTCAACATCTCAGGCTTGTTCTTACTGTTCTTTGAGTTTATGTTTAGAAACTTTATTGGTGATTAATGTTAATAACGTATTATAATGATTTATAATCAGTACATTATGTAGGCCTAAGTCAGGTCAAATTACATTCACTTCAGAAGAATAGCATGTTTCCAATTTCACTCACTCACCCTCTTTCTTGTTATTGACACCTAAACATATCTTCACTGCCTCCACTGCTCTTGGGCTGGTAAAAATAAGTCCTCCATACTTCTCTGGCTGAAAAAGCTGTCAAGATTTATGTGGTGAGAAGAGCTTGTCAGATCATTTTTCATACTATCAAGGTAGCAAGATCAATTTGAACAACAGCAATGCAATTCTTACATACCTTTTCAGATAATGTGTCTAAAGACACAAATTTGAAAGAGAGCACAGGGATCAATGTGGCTTTATGTCCATAAGTTGACAGCTCCTACAAAGAATCACAAAAAAGACTAAGCTTATATGTTCGATGATGGTACATTTATAATACATTCAGTTGAATTGAGCTTTCACTCTATAGCCTCTCGTTGACCTTACAGCTCAGAGACGAAGTATGCAACGAATTCATCTGCATGTACCTTGATATATGGATCTGGTCCACTCCCACCTTCTCTTGGTTCTTTCAAAAGCAGGACGTTCATGCCTTCTGTGTGTTCAGTGTGCTGTGGAGAGTACAATATGTGTGGACGTTGTCAACAATAACTTCACATTAAGAATTTACTTGGGCCGTAACTACAATTTAATCTCTAATGACATGCAACAGACAGTCAGAAACCTGCCATGATTAATCAGTTGACGCCCAATACAGTGTCCTCCTGATAACAAAACAGACCGTAGGCAGGCGCAAGCATTTGCGCTTGCACGTAATGCTTAACGGCAGATGACAGAATGCGTCTACAATGCGTACTTATAGGGCCACTGAGATAAAACTTTTGTCAGGAGTGGGCTGTTTACATCACTGCTATTATAAGAGGCATGGTAGTTGTCATAAATTGTACCTATGCGCATGACTCTCAGTCCTTTTGAGCTCTTCATCTGCCTCCGTATGTACTGGTACCGCAAAGGATCTTCTGTTCTATTTTCTGTGTAACATAATTATTTAATCGGAAACACAATACATACTGGATATTTTCTTGTCCCTTCGATTTCCTCGCATGTTCACTACAGGAAGCGGTTGAGTAGAAGTGACTTTATCTAAGGTGAAGTTTGCAAACATTACATGTCTTCAGAATTGAGACATCTCAAATGATAACTCATTTGTCCTCTCAATATACAAGTACAGTGTCAAATTATATTCAAATATATATTTGAAAGATATATCGGTAATTTTATCCTGATATTATATAAAATCACTCTCGTCTCATCCCCGTGTATGAATGGTGTATTCCGATTTGCAGCCATCTTCACAGTGGAGCTCTGAGGAAAGTGCCGACATGAGGGCTCTAAATAGCTGTACTCGTTATATTGGTCATGATTGTCCAACCCGAGCCAAAATGGCTGACAAAGAGCAACAGATTCGCACTGCTGCTGGCATGTAGAAGCCTTTAACCTATGACCTTTCCCCAGTTTCACGGCGTGGAGTTGTTGGTGTGCTTTGCTACAGATTGAGTGCAGCATGGCTTCATTTGCTAAAAGGCGAGCTGTTGGTATGGGAAAAAACCCGAATGAAGATGAAGACGACAGCTCAGATGAGAGATTAGACGACGATGAAGAGGTGACGAGTGAGGAGTCAGATGAAGAAATCAACGAGGTAGGGCGCGATGGCTCTCGACAGCTAAAGTTAACACCGCTAACATTCGCTAGCAAGCTAGGTAGCATTACGCATGCCACGAGTAAGTGGTAGGCTACACATAATTCATTTCAGAATGGAAGATAATCACAAGTTACCCTACTTTGCTCATTTAAACAGTAGGTTTAAGCGTTTTAGTGTAAGTCGTAGTTGCATCGGAAAGCGTGTAATTGTGCAGATAACATTTGTCAGCGAAACGAAGCTTTTAGTTTTATGCTTGCTGAGCAGTACTGAAACTTTAACTATGTTGTGAATTAATGTCAATTTCAGGAGGTTGTGGTTGATTTTGAGGCACACACCATATCAGTTAATGACTTCAACGGGATGAAGAAGCTGCTGCAGCAGGTAAGCTAACATACGTCACTCTGTTTTGACTCGTGTCTTGAAGCTGCTTGCTTTAACTTGAGAGAAGTTTTCGAAATGAACTATACCAATTTTCTCAATTTCCTGATATCAGTGTTCAAGTCTGAATAACCTCTTAGTTGTAGTATATTAACCCAGAGATGTACAGACTGTACTTGGACTTCAGAAGGATAATGACTTACATGTGCCCCCTCCCCAGTTGTTTTTGAAGGCTCACGTTAATACATCCGAGCTCACTGACCTCATGATCCAGCAGAATCATATCGGAAGCGTCATTCGGGTAAGAGCAATGAATGGAGTCATAGCACTTGCAACACATTTTTATTACATGATCATGACTGATTTGTGTTCATGTCTTGCTCCATCCAGCAAGCAGAGGTGCCTGAAGACAGTGATGAAGATGATAGTGATCCAAATGAAGTTTTTGGCTTCATCAGTATGATAAACCTGACAGAGAGAAAGGTGAGCAAAATCAGTTGTGTTCATTATGTTCAATACGATGCAAAGTGTCTAAGTGATAAAAGCGGGACTTGGTCAAGGTTTGGATAAGACTCAGATAATTACCGATTGTGCTTGCCGTATGTGTTTATATCAAGTCTGAATATGGATAAAAGACCAGAATGCAATTTCTTTGTTTTGTCCTGGGTCATGCAGGGTGTGGAGTGTGTGGAACAGATTAAGGAGCTGATTCTGGCCCATTGTGAGAAGGCCTGTCCCCCCACTGTCACTGAGCAGCTGGAGAAGTACCTGAACGACACGGCCAAACCTGTGGGGCTGCTGCTGAGCGAGCGCTTCATTAATGTGCCCCCACAGATTGCTCTGCCCCTCCATACGCAGCTCCAGTGAGTCCTTTCTCCACTCCACTGTCCATTTTCTGGTCTGTTAAAGGGTGGTTATACTGAAGTAGAACCATATTAATAGATTCCATTAAATAGATGCAATGAAATAGATGCAATGAAATTGTAACTAAGAAATTGAAGGGAGACATCAGTACACATCATCAAATGTTCTGAACATTTGAGCTCATTCCAGTTTATTGTAATGTAATGGTGTTTTTTGGAAGGGATGCAGACAGGCTACAGCTGGGCCAAGGTTATTATTAACAAAGTTATTTTAAGCAGGGAGAGTGTATTGTGTTGAGCAGGCGGCTATAATGGTATCGCCTGATCCTGTAAAGTCTTCATCCAGCCCTGTGGCCCAGATATGATTATTCCCTCCACAGATGTACAGCTGGACACCAAATCCAAATTCTGTTTGAAATTAATCTCCTGCCAAGTCATAATCAGACTATGTAGCTCAGCAAGATGGCTTGCTCAGCTGAAAATGTGAAGTATGTTAAGGGTGCTGTTTTGAAGAGTGTAATGTCTGACTTAAACACATCAATTCACTGAGACATTTTTAGAACATTCAAGTATACCTGTCTCTGCTTCCATAAAATAGTTGTCATGGTTCAATGTTTTAACGTTCAATAGCCAGCTAAAATTGCTGCTGTGCTGCTCAATTGTGTATTTCCTCTATTTGTTTGGTACTTAAGTTATCTTTGGTCATGAAGGCTTTGGTTAGCTTTCAGCCTCTCCTGCTAGACCACAAACCTCACATCAATTTTAGTTCAAACTACAAAATAGGGGAAAAACAGACCTTGTACTCAGAGACCAGAATAGATGGACAGAACATGCAATTAACAAGCTCAACAATCACAATCATTATACATCCCTGTAATGTATTTACTGACAAGTAATCTGATAATGTTGTCTTTCTAACAGAGAGGAGATTTTAGATGCACAGAGGACCAACAAGCCCAGTGGGAAATGCCATTACTTTCTGATGATCAGCAAGACCTGCAAGGAGGTTCAGAAGACCATTCCCAACCGAGGAACCCCAAAGGAGGAAATGCTGTTTGTGAATGCAGAAGAGGAATTTTTCCATGAGGTACATTAATAATGAGCAGTTCAAGACCCTGTGAGGCTGTTTATGTACCAGTGCTGAATCTGATCAGAATGTCTAAGTGGTGTCATTTTCTGACCTTACCTCATGAATTATGATGTGTATGTCACATTTGACCAAACGTCTTTTTAAATCCTTTTTCAGCAAGCGACCATGAAGTTCCAGTACTCCGTCCAGGATGAGACAGACTCGTGCCTGAGTGGGAGATGGTCCTTTGATGACGTGCCAATGAAGCCTTATCGAACCGTCATGTTAATTCCCATGGACAGAATGGGAGTTATTATGGACAAACTCAAGCAGTACCTCACTATTTGAATTGTCATATGTTGTATCACTACATTTTCATAAAAATCTCTGGACCTTCTAAAGTGTGACCCACAATTTCTCAGTGTTTTGAATGGTTTTTCTCTTCTCCCTAAAAAGTAATATTGCATCGGAGTGTGTTATGTTGTTTGTTCTAATCTGGTCATCCAATAACTAGTGGTCTTCAGTAGTTTCATATTGTCACTTTCCTGAAATATTTAATAATCACTTACACTTCCACAAACCCAGGACCTTTTAGTTAAACATTTGTCCACACTTCCATCAGTGCAATAATTTATTGACCTGTAATGTGTAAATACTAGTCCCAGAATAGCTGAAAATAGCCTCTCCCGAACACTTTCTATACACTTAGAAGTCCAAAATGTATGTACATTTATGTTCCAAAAACCGTTCAGAATTTGCATATTAAAATGCTATATATATTCCTTCCCTGAATCCATGTTTTTTCATCTGCAACATGTCCTAAATGACAACATTAAACATCTCGACACAAGGACAAATGTTCACTTATGTGCTCCATAGTTCATTTTGGCAACTGGTCTTCAATTCTGACTGCAGTATGAATAGTTTTACTGTATCACACATCTGTCATAAGACTGAGGCTCTGGGCAGTCAGTCTGTGTTGCACTGGTGATGGCCTGTGAGGTCTGTTTCTTGTTCTTGCAGTTGCCTGAGCCTTCATGATCCATGATGTGCTGCAGTATGTCCTTGCTCTCACTTGAAGGCAGATTGTAGAAGAAATACTGGGGTGCCATCTGAATAAATCTACGGAAGAACAACAAAATCAAACTCAGCCCATTTCACTGAAACCATATTTCATAGTAATTCATAATTACCCGTGTTCAGATTAGTTCATGTAAATTTAATATGGGTATGTCTCCTCCACCTCAAGCAATCCCTTAATTTGGAAAAAAAAACATCCCTTCCATGCTGTCAATTCTAATCTCCCACTGTAATGTAGGCCAGCAGGTCACATAGCCAAAATAACGCAGACTTAATTGTTACACAAAATGTGTTTCCATTTTTGTCATAGGATACAGGACATGATCTGTTTTGTTTCCATGACGAGTATTCAGTGTTTGCAGCCTCCCTGCAGAAGCACACACCTGCACACACGTGTGTTTCCTTAAGTCATAACTAAGTAGAACAGAGCTCAGTTGATCAGAGCGTGTTGACTTACACTTCGGGAGAGATTTGAGACACAGTGCGGATGCAGTTGTTCTCGGACAGCGTATACTCATGGAAGAACAGCCACTCTGGCAGACCCAGTTTGTGTGCTTTAGCTCCATAGCTGGACAATGGATGTACTTGAGCCACGTGCTTGTTGGAGAGCATAAAGTAAGTCCCTGAGCCATCTACATCTCTGGCAATCTGAAGGGATAGGAATTCAGCAATTTAGTATTCTGGTGGGCCATGCTAGAAAGTGGTGAATACAGAAAAAAAAATGTGTTGAAAATGTAATGATAATCTGGTTGACTGTATAATAAGACACTAGCACATGACGAGGCAAGCAGGTAATGATTTTTGATAGATTTGGACAGTCTTGGTGTGTGCATACCTGCATGAAGAATCCAGCCAGCAGAGCTCTCTTGACGTTGAGGGTGTTGGTTTTTGTTCCAAATGCCGGTTCAGAGATGGGCAACTCGAGCCTTCTGAGGATGTCCATCAGTTCAGATCGGATGGCACCAGCAGTCTGCAACGCTTCGTAACACAGGAAGTAGTCCTGGCACCACTTTTCAGGGCTGAAGTCTGAAAGACAGGTCCAATTAGACTAAGAGCTGCATTCACTTCCATCTAAACATACTAGGTTTCATCACAACTGAACTGGGTGTGCTGCCCTAATGCGGTGTAAAGGGTTGCTTTGCCCCCCACTTCCCTCAAGGTGGTATCCTAGTCTCACAGGGCAGGACATGACTTGGGCATGGAGGTATTAGATAGACGGAGAGAGTGACTGATTACTACTCCCATTCATTTCAGCGACCAATGCCATGCAAGTTACTTCAGCCAAGGAAATAAAAAAATAACCGCCATCTTAATCATCATTTTCTCAAAACCAAAACCTAATACTGTTTGGCCACATGTGCATGCGTGTGGGAAACAAACTTCTTGGCACTACAATAACCAATAGTAACTGGCTGAAGTGAACGCCTTAAAGCTCGACTCTCTCGATAGCAGCTTTCCCTCCAAGACCCACCATCAACGTCCACACATCCATTTACTTTTAGACAAAGATTTTCATCCTTTGAGTCACACCCTCAGGAGGAGTTTGGAGATTAAACCACTGGTGGCATCCTAACAGGCTGGATAGCAGTTATAGATTACTGGAACAGAACAATTAGAGTGAAATGCTACTCAAATCACACACACACACACAATCTGACCGTAGGGATAGCACCCTTTGCTGACACTGACTAGACCGATGCTGCCAAACTATTTTGCCATCTGAGTGTTACTGGAATATAGCCTAGAAACCCTCTGTTGACAAGAGCTTGGCTACATGTATTTATACCGGGCCTACCAGAGCGCTGTGGGGAGTGTGATAGGTGATAAAGTTACATCAGTGGAAATCCAGCTGCAATGGCTATCGGTGACATGTTGGCAAAGGTGCTGGAACTGGATATGTTTTCTCTGAAGTGGATAACGAAGGGGAAAACCTGGGTGGAAATGTATTATGATTCTTCCTGCTTGGGTTTGGAAAGTTCGATTTGTAAACTAGCTCCGCCGGGTGTGAGCTGATCCAATCATGGTACATTTTGATGGATGCTGTCGGTAGGAAAACTGTATGATCAGGGAAAGTGTATTAAAACCGGATGTCGTCACTTTAACCCGGTCTCTGGTTGGATAAAGCTTTTCAGCAGAAATGGACAAGGACCTTTGATTTATTCTGTAGGAACCATGCCGATGCCTGACTTTTAATATTGTGTGACGTTGTTGAAGTTCAAGTTCAACATTAATAGCGATTGAATTACCCTTGTGTCGTGTAATCGCTAGCGGTAAATAAACGTTAATAACTTGAATGACTGATTAAGGATATATGTTACACATCACAAACACATGTAATCGATGGGTTTTGGGGGAAATGAGGTAATTGGTTAGCTTAGATTGCAGTATCTTAGGCGAGCTAATTGACCTGGCTAGCTATAGCGGAATTAACAGTGCTAGCTTTGTGTTTGGTCATATAGCTTCGTAAAAGTTCGGTTAACAAGTCACTTGTGTGTTTAGTTGTATGACTTCGTAAAAGTCCGGTTAACAAGTCAATTGAGCATTAAGCCACCTGACTATAATGGGTCTATTCATATTAGCATGCTAACGTTAGACTTATTAGCAGCGAGGCTAGCTAGCTACTATGTGTTCCAATGGATTGTTGGTCTAAGCGTTAGCTTCAGTTAAGACCTACGTGTACCACATGAACAACTAAACGAGTCAATGTAGACATATAAAAAGTTGTGTAGATAGCTTTATTCACATAAGCCGTATAACTTCACAAAAATAATAATAATTTAAAGAAAACCGATCGTTTGCATGCCAGGCGATCAACACAACTTCTCAACTAAAAAGTAAAGGTCCTTGTCCAGTTCTGCTGAAAAGCTTTATCCAACCAGAGACCGGCTTAAAGTGACGACATCCGGTTTTAATACACTTTCCCTGATCATACAGTTTTCCTACCGACAGATGCTCCACACACCACACCACAATGAACATATACCCTAATTTCCGGACTATTGAGCGCACCTGAATATAAGCCTCACCCACTGAATTTTTCAAAAATAATTATTTTTAACATAAATAAGCCGCACATGTCTATAAGCCGCAGGTACCTACCGGTACAAATTAACTTTACACAGGCTAAAATGAATATCAAAAGTAATACAATAGTGATGCATATTATTAGTTGTGCCAGTTACGATAAGTGCACTGTTGCTTTAAGAGAGAACAGTTGCAAGAGTCAATCAGAAGCTAGAACGTTAGATTGAAGACAGAGAGATAGAAGAAAGACGCTAGTTTGAAACCAGTGAGCTAAATAACTTGAAAAGACTGGATTAGTATTGTAGTAAACTTTTATTTTCTAAAGTGTTTTGAGTTGTGTTCTGTCTACGCCGGTAGACTGTGGTTATTTTGACATTAGTTAAGTTATTGAGAGATACTGAGAAATCGCGTGGAGCTAAGCATCCATGCGGCTGCATCCATGCTAGCATCCTAGCTCCACAAAGCCACCGTAAACACAAAGCCACCGTATTCATGGATACCATGTGACGTCACTGCGTTTAAGCGCCGCCATCTTTGTGTCCGAAAGTCTAGCTGAGCGTCGGTCACAACACAGACAATAGTCGGTCACAACCCGCAGAAAGTTAAAATGCCCTGCTTATGTTGTGCTGATGGATGCGACAATAGTCGCGAAAATTACCCAAAGAAACAATTTAATTGTATACCAAAAGATTTAGATCGGCGGAATAAATGGTTGGCTGCAAATTAGAAGAGACAACTGGCAGCCAACATCTAACTTCAGATTGTGCAGTCAACACTTTGTATCTTCCTGCACCACTATCCACGGACATGTTGATTTTGTGTTCAGAGCCTGGGAATGACTGACATGTTAAGTGAAATGCAGCACGTTTATACAATCGTGGATAATTGCTGTGTCTTATCAGAGCTAAACTCTCCTGAGCAAGCTAGAGTGCTAATTGTTAGCGAGCTGTTTAGCCCTTCACTAAAGGCTTTAGCTACACCTAGCTAGCCCACATTGGCACTCTTAACCACCACTAAAATAAATCGGTTGATAATCGCTGTTTGAATTACTAAGATGTCATGTGATGACATACATATTTTTTGTCTCCAGATGCCATATCTTGGTGTCGTTCACCCATCCTGCAACTGCATATTGATGTACTTTTGAAAGCCTTCAGGCTATCTCCGGTGTATAGGGATGGATTGTGTACAAGATAAATATATATGTCGGGAAAGGACAGTTGAGGCAGACGTTTCGCAGACTTTAAGGGACAAAATAAAGTTGACGGTAATAAATATGGATCGCAGCCAATAATCAATGTTTTTTCTAAATATCGTCGTCTTTCTGCTTCATTCAGATGTGCTGTGTTCGTAGTCATGACTCTGTTCGTTGGCTAACTATGAAAGCTAACTAACTAACCACTAGAATTAGACAATACTACTTTTAAAAAGTCTACATTTTAAGAACCTATCAATAGAAAACAATACTATTATTATATTTATATTATTATTATTATTATTATATTATTACTATATATTAATATATATGACTAACTAGCTACTATTGGGTACAAATACAATGGGAATAACGGTAGAGTTGGACACAAAGATGGCGGCAGGCTTCACGGAAGTGACGTCTTTGGTACCCATGAATACAGTCACAGGTATCATAATCCATAAATTAGCCGCGTCATTGTTTAAGCCGCGAGGTTCAAAGCATTGGGAAAAAAGTAGCGGCTTATAGTCCGGAAATTACGGTAATGCTAAGGCTGGAGAGTGACTGAATAATGTTCTGACCTCTCCTTTGTTAAATATTTTCTACAATTTCTGTGTTGACTTAATGTCATTGTGTAGTAGAACTGTAAAGAAAGGCCAGTCAGACTCACAGGGCTCTCTTTGGCTCTGCTTGAAGGTGTTGTAGATGTTGATGAGAGTGAAATGGTCACCCTCTGGATGCTGGAATTTCAGGTGGCACTGCATTGCCTCAGTTGCCATGCCGACAGGTGGTTCCAAGAAGCAGCTTGGCGCTACAGAAATCAGACACAACAATTAGCATTGTGGAAGCATACCAGCGTCTAAATCATTGTTCATACTACTGTTAGGGGAAAAACTGCATTGAACCTTCTGGAAACTAGTCTGCGCATATTAGACTATGCATTTATGGCATTTAGAATCACACCTTATTTGAGATCTCCAAAAGATCTCCACTTCACAAAACAATAAGAGCAAACACTTCAGGGATGGTAGCCATGTCTTGCTAAAGAATGATATTCTCATTAACCACAGTTTACAAGACAGAGGAACTGAAGATTTTGAGCGGTTCAACAGACGGTACCTGCTAACATGGCTGCGATTGTCACCACCTCGCTCACGCAGTCAAACTCGCAGGAGGCCAGCAGTGACTTGGCCATCTGGGGGTCCAAAGGAAACTCTGACATGATGATTCCAATCTCTGATAAGTTCCCATCATTGTCCAATGCAGCCAGGTAATCCAGCTCCTCAAGAGCCTGCATTAGACTCTCAGGATCTAAAGGAAATAATACCAGGGCTAATTAAAACATTACTCAACAGAGAGCACAGTGGGATAGAAAATAGTATCATAGCTATTAAGCCCATGTCTAATGACAAAAAAACAATACTTGACATTCCCACGTAATGCTCCTACACTCTAAAAACAAGGACATGTGTGTGGATGCCCCCTCCAAGTCAACCCACTGAACTGGGTTCCACGGATGAACAAATCATCAGAACTAATGATTTTCCATGATGAAAATCTCTGAGCACTGGTCAACAAAAACAAACTACAAGGTTGTATTTCCAGTAACACTTTTAATCACTTCAGTATAATCACCACAGTGTCCTGTACTACTGGGTGAAGGCACACAGATTCCAGGCCTAACCTGATAGCCAAAGGGTGGGGGAACTTCCTGTTCTTTGTGCTGCAGGGCCTAACACAGAGCCACACTGTAATCGCTAACAAGCCTGTAGTCTTTATGTGGCCGTCACCATTGCTGGCCATAAGAGCCAAACCTTCCCACACATTCGCCACTCTGCCTCGCAACAAAGCCCCTTTGCCTGCTGCTGTCAGCTCTGCTCAGGCATGGATCACTGGATCCACTCAGTCCCAACACAGGGCCACAGCAAGGGCCATCTGTGGCCTTGAAGCATGCCAAATGTATGCCCAAATACAAACACACACACATACATTACACTTACGTTCACATAGACAGGACTTACCTGGTCTGTTAATGAAGTCACAGTGGCCCAGGCAAGCTACTTCCATTCTCTTGAGGAACAGAACGGTGGGCACAATGCTGGACTGCAGCAGCTGGGGGGCACTTACTGCGGGCAGCTTGGTTTCTTCAGGGTACAGGCAGAAGCACTTCCCTGCAGTGACAATAATACAACTGATCACTGATCACCATGGTAACATTTGTTTGGCCATGGAAATAAATCAGACCTATATGCCATTTAACAAAAAATTATTTTCCCTCCCCAAATGGATCCTCTACCCAGTTGTCTAAACCAATCATTTTGATGTGTCTGAAGTGAACTAAAAACCTGATGCTTGTAAAATCAAACAATGGAAGCCGAGGGCAAGATGCAGTACAATGAATTTTTTTTTTTTTTAGAATGCGTGACTACACAATGCTGTTTTGAAACTAAAAGTCATTATAATAAGACAGTGCAAAAGCAAATTTCAACACTTGACTTGAGGCAAAAATGAACTCCTTTCATTATACATCTGTTCAGTTTTGTTTTCTTATGTTTTCCACATTCTGAAGGAACCTTCACTAACACACAGAGTGCTATCTGGCTTTGGTAACTTCAAAGGAGAGCCTGTTTTGAGGCATCATCAAAACTGAATAGAGCAGCTCTTGACAGTTTACACTTGTAAATCCTGAACTTTTGAAGTGTGCTCTACCTCCAGGCCTGGTCAGCTGCTTGCGGATATCAGCCTGACATCTACTGATGGGTCTCATCACCTCTGCGTATGCCCGGACACGAGGGTTGTAGACCTGCGGGGGGAGCAATCACAGTCATGTCAGCTCTCAGATCAGTGGAGCCCGGTTGCAGGCACGTGGAGCATATCAGAGAGAAACACTCCTGCTTTTGTTCACACTGGCCTGGAAGGCACACAGAGTGGAAACAAACAGGGCTGATGGTACAGCACAGGGCTTTGTACCTCAAGAGATGCTCTAACGAGGTAACAAAACCAATCTGAAAGCTTTATCATGCACAAGAGTGAGAAACATCAGTACTCACATATTTCCTCTCCATCCCAGTGTCAATCACAAAGTTGAGCGAGTCCACAGCCCAGAACATGTCTTCAGCCTGACTGTGGGAGAGGAAGACTCTTCGGCTGTGTGGCTGCTCCTCGGCCGTACATGGCAAGACCCCCAGCCTGCCCGGGTGAAGGGCCACAGGTACCAGCTGCCCCAGCCCACCACTCAGCCTGGCCCCCTCCTTACACAAGATCCCATAGGCACACTCCGCCTCCTGTAATGGACCAAGTACATAGTGTTCACAGATGATCCTCACAGGCTCCACATTCAATTGAGGAAAAAAAGACCAATCCTACACCTATTCTTTAATGGGCATACAAAAGGGGTTTATGGATATATCACTGCGTTTAAATTCTGTGGATTCTGCATAATCTGGTGATGTTCTAGTCTTTGCACAGAATACAGTAAGCTCAGCCCCAGTCCTAGCGTTTGAGATCAGCAAACACCGGATACAACCTATTGAAGTTTCATTCCATTAACTCCACATTACTCAGGATCAGTTCCGGTTTAAATTCTAACGGGAGAAAAATCCAGGGCTTAAATAGGATATGCGAAGTAGGGGCTACTGCTTACAGACGAACACGAAGCAGGCAGCAGTATAAGGGTACAGAGGCAAATCAGACACAGATACAGATCAGAGTCAAAAGAGTAAAATACAGAATGTACACTATTTTCATAAACTATACTGCATTTTTTCTATGACTGACAAACACAGCAACAATTAAAGGGCTGATCTGAGCTGGCCTGGCCTCCTATGCTTGAAGAGCACGGTGCCATGAGCACAATGTCCTTATTGTCCCTCTGTTGACATTGTCACAATTAGAACCATGCACACAACATTCAGGCCCAGAGGCAGCACTGGTAACATTCAGTGCCAGACAAATCTGCTCCTCACTTCCCAGCCAAGCTGTCCATGACTACACACATCACAATCCACTGCAACCCCACACAAAGAATGTTATATTCCTCTTCAGCAGGTGATGAGCTTGCTCTTGTACAGAACAAGGGAAAACTGACATCATGTTCCATTATTCAATGCTGAAAATATCATTAAACATGCACAAGCAAGCACACAGACGCATGCACACCTGAGCTGAGGCCAGGAACACAGCGATGTCTCCCTCCTCCCTGGTGCGGTGGATCTCCAGCACCAGTCTGAGGGCTGGGTAGAAGTAATCCTTGTGGCTGCCGCTGCTGTGCACCACCTCAGCAGTGTTCAGGCTCTCCAGCCTCAGCAGGGGCACGGCAGTTCCGTAGTGGCCCAGCAGGTGGTCGGCAGCCGGGGGAGCGGACAGCACCACCACGCGCAGCTCTGGCCTCTGGGCCAGAATCTCCTTGAGGAGGCCCAGGAGGAGGTCAGTACTGACGGTGCGCTCATGAGCCTGGTCTAGAATGATGGCCCCATAGTGCTCCAGCATAGGGTCTGACATCATCTCTCGCAGTAGCACATCATCTGTGCAGTATCTGGAGATTACAGTGATCACAGTGAGATACAAAATGTATGTCGGTGCAATTTAGAATTTTACCACAGAACAGTTTACTTCTAAATGATGTGGAATTAGGTGAAATATTTGGGGCTTCATGGTAAATGATACTTACTCAAAGAGAAAGCAATAGCTACCGTTGAAGTACAATTACACATTCATGGGTTCCATTTAAAAGCACTGCAAATCCTAGAAATGTCTCTGCACTTCACCGAATGCTACTTTGAACGACGACAGTAATTGCACAATGGCATCAGTTTATTAATAATGAACTATAAATGAAAGTAAACACATTGTAATTGACACTGTAAACATTACGATTGTTTATGTCAAACATAATTTCCTGATGATATAGCCCATTAGCTCATACAGGAAGAAGACTCCTTGGGGTTCCAGCAGAACAAAGCAATTAATTTGGTGTTGAATATGAATGAGCAATCTAACTGGGTAAAACTTGGGTACAAGCTATTTAAATGCATGAAGTTTCTTCACATCAACTAGAGTATTATTCTTACTTTCCTGGAGCTACTCAGTGTGATCAGTGCCTCCTCAGTCAGTACATGTCTTCCCTGAAGCATAAGGAATTCTCAGTTAACTTTTCCAGCTGAGTGCTTTTCTTTGGTCTTTTGACAATTATAAGCCTCAGACATGAAAGGAGCCCTCTCAGCCCCAGTCTTCATAGGGTGTTTAAGGCAGCGCAAAGTCAGAGGTTATGAGCTCTCTACTGGGCACTCACATGACTTTTAACTGTATGCTGATAAACAGGTGGTCCGATGTCCAAACCAGACACTCATGTCTAAACCACACACACCACCTGATTTGCTCGATGTTGTTGTTGACAAAGTGTGGACAAGAGAATTCACGGATGAATTAGTATACCGTAATAAAATATGTGACGACTCTGACAAAATCTGGATCTATGGGGGGTTTTTAGTCTAGTTTGGTCTAGTCTAGAAAGAGCTGCGTGTGTCCATTTTGTGTTTATGAATGAGCGAAACAGAGAGTGCCTTCTCAACCAGAAGCATATGTAGGCTGTGTCCCCATGTGTTTCCTGTGAGCATGTTCTCTCCCTCACCTGAGCACGGTGTCACTAGAGCAGCAGGTCTCCAGAGGGATGCTGTAGCCCACCTCGTGGCCAATGTTCACATCCATCTCATCGGCCACACGCAGGGCGAGCTCCACGGCCTGCTGCCGGTGGATCTGGGTACACACCACCATGCCATGCTGGAACTGTGCTGACAGGCAGAACTCCGCACACCACTGTGGGATCTGAAAACACAACATTTCTACATTAGCACTCCAAGGAACAACATCTGGCAATGGCATCCCTTCATACAAGCCAATTGCAGTCCAGACGGTTCTCATTTGTGGTTCCTTGATGGTGGAATGAGCTACCAAATGCTATGAGAGCAGGGGTGTCCCTCTCCATCTTCAAGAAACTCTTGAAGACTCATCTTCTCAGAGATCACCTTATTTCCCATCGCCTCTAACACGCCTAAAACTCTAACATTTTCCTGTGCACTTTTTCTGTCTGCACCATGTCAGACTGACCAGAACTAGTACTTTGCATTTACTCTTGAAAGGTCTCCTAACTGCCCGTAGCTTGATTGTTGTTCCTCAATTGTAAGTGGCTTTGGATGAAAGCATCTGCCATCTGAATAAAAGTGCATGTAAATGAAGCCCTATGCTTGTGAGAGTGCAGGTTATGCCCTTCACTTCCCATTTAGCCCATAATATCTCACACTCTTTCAATCAATCATAGTAAACACAACCGCAACTCAGTGTAGGTAATCACACAGGAAGGATTAGAGAAGATAAGATAGATACGATTAGCAGTCGTTACACACTGGGGTATTATTCCCCTTGGTCAATAGTTGACTAGCAGTGTTGTGTGGGTACATCATTAGGGGTAATGTGTAATGATCACATTTTGGTTTTTGGCACAAATCATGTTTAAAGTTTATTTTGTGACATACATTATAAAGATAAAATAATATGCCAAGTTTCGGATTGTGAACTGGGCTGAGCTGATATTAAGGTTTACCAATGTACCACTTCTGCCAACAGCAACACTGACCTGAATTCTGAACGTGCACAGATACAGACTTGGGGTGACCAACCCCCTTGCCTAACTGAGGGAGGCAGATCACAGTGTATTAGACTCCTAATGGAAATTGCTTGGGCAGCAAAGTGACAGCTCCAATGGATGAGGACTTAGCAGCGGGAGGCCCCCCCCTTTGGACCCCTCTTACTCAGGCCAACAGCTGGACCTATTGTGTGTGCGCCGGCTGCATTAGACCTGCTCTGAAAGCACAGACACATGCACGCACACACAGGGCAGCGACTGCATCTGCTGCGCCCAGCCAAGCCTATTGACTGAGGTTATCTAGGACAAAACTAGGCTGGGGGATGGAAGCCTTCTGTCAGACTGTCTGCCTCATGGCTGTTGTTTGTGTGTCCAGGACAGAGATTTTACTCTTAAAATGGAATGCCATCTGAAAATAAAGGTGAAGAGAGATTTCCTCTTCAATATTCACACACTGATCAAGTTGAGGCACCCTATTCACCATCTATGGATACAAATATTTAGGTGTTGACAAAAAACAAAATTCCAAAACTCCTAGTACCATCAAATGTCAATGCACATACATCCTACGCTGTGCAAACATTCAAAACAGTCAGTCATTCAGAACACCAATAAATACATCTTCAAGTGAAGTTACATGTGTGTAAAGGGATTTGAAAGTGAATGCCACCACACTCAGACAGGGTTGATGGGATTAAACGGTGAGGATAAATACAGGCACTAGCTAACACAGGCCGTCAATATTATTAGTGTTTTTGTCCCTTTCCAAAGCTACTGACTTTCTCTACGATAAACCAGGTCAACTCCTCAAAGGTCTGCAGGGTCATTCTGCTCGCGGTAATGTAATATGAAGGCCCCTCTGGCTATATTTAGGGCAAGCCAAAAAAAGTCTGAGTCCATCACTTTGTTTGAGAAGCAACTTGAGCAACAAGCCGTTGTCAATTCTTACAGTCTCAGCGATATGATAAATATGGTCTTTAACATTAGCCTTAAGGCTTTAAACAAAAGCAAATAACCCCGTTATTGGAGAATGATGATAAATATTTCACATCCCCGGCCACAAGATAGCCTTTGTGCTTGTGCCTCTGCCTGCAGCAAATACACACTCACATTCCTGCACACAGCAAAGTCCTACTTCGGCAAAAATCGTCCAGTTACGTATTAAAAGGTAAAATAATATAATGCTGCAATAAAAGAGATCCTCTCACCTGAGAACTCTTCCCGGTTTTTGTTGTGCCTGAAATTATTACAAGTTGGTTGTTCACCAAGAGGTCCAGGAATTCGCATCGCACTTTCCATACAGACAGGGACTTTCTCTCTGTCAAAAGTTTGTAATAACGCGAAGAATATGGCAGACCATCAAACTGATTCAGCTCGAGATCATCCCCAAAACCAAAAGCTTCTTCGGAACCATCAACAACATGAGGAATAACACAAAGATCAGTGCCTGTGTGGTCATCCTCCGAAACACAGGACTCCGCCATAATGATTGTCTACAGCAAGCCACAGGTCCCTTTGCCAATCAGAGGAACCCGACCACAGCATGGAAACAAATTATACCTTGCAGTCAGGTTAAGTCAAAAAATGAGTTCCAAAGAGATAAAAGAACTTCAATAGATATCTGATGACGCGTCTTACAAAACCACACCTGACTTAATCAACTGCCTGATAATACAACGCCAACTGAAAGCGGCAAATCCAAGAGCGGCAAAACACTTCACTCGAGCACTTTAAATAGACTTCAACAGTGGTAATAGCCGTTTTTAAAGAATATTTCCCCAAAATGCCATTTACTTCCGTATATACAATTTTGACCCCGTCAGATTGTTACACTCCATTGCTACGAACACGTGAACTGAACTCGACGCTCTCACGAATGCGTTTATTGAGAGCCTCAATCTGATCATGTGGTCACTAATCCCATTATACAAAAGGGTGCCCTCGAAGTGTTCATATACAGAGACCCGTTGGAGAAAATGTTTCCATTAAATGATTGGAATAGACGTAAACGTAAAGTAGTAGAGACACGTCAAATGCATGCATTTTATACAGCGCATGCATGCACGCAAACATAGACACATACACACACAAGAGAAAGTTTGTAGCGTACGTCATAGACATTGTATACTATGTCTATGGCGTAGTATACTATGTCTATGGCGTACGTATTGTGTGGGGTCCACACATGTTCCTATAGCAACTGCAATCAGCTGGTGAGCAATGATGTGCACTGGCGACCACTGGCCAAGCCAAGCCAGTGGAGAAAGGAAGCTAAAGGCTACTCTCAGAAACAGGGCTTTATGGAGAAACAAGGTAAACAGTTGACCACTTTGCTATGCTTAATATTGGCTTTGTTGGCATGCACAGTTATCTCTTTAGTCATTTTAACAGGAATAATCAGATTTAAAAAATAGGAGACATGAGATTACATGATGTTATAAACTCAATACAAACTAGCCTAATGTAACACTATTTTCTTTACTGGAACATGACGTACGAGTTTATACTAGAGTTATATCTGAGGAAAGGCATGACGCGCCTATCGAGTTAGAGGTCATTGATTGAATGGGCTGGTTGGTATCATATAACAAATTACATAACGTTACCCCTGAACAATAGCCGTGTAATCATTGAACCTCTTAGCTTTCAAGTGATTTTTCTAACTCTCAAATGATTTATGAAGAGAAAATGAATTTCATTTAATGCGAAAGAACAAAAATTCATTATTTTTCAGTAATTCAGAGCAAGTGTGCATGCTTATTTCCAAACGTGTGCAAGTTTTGCACTGCTGTGTTGTGACCTGATATTTGTTGGCCAACTTTGAAACAAAACAGGGCCTTCCAGTAGGCTACATAGTCCACCTTGAGATTTCTTTGTATTTTAAAGTGTGCTATACAAATAAAATCCATTATTATTATTATGTTTACATATTTCTGTCAAAATGCTAATATACTTGGATTATATAATAAGAGAACAAATAAGACTGAATACATAATAAAAACCCACCAGCCGGTTTTGCAGATCAAAGGGAAAAGTCACTTGTAATGTGAAAATATCCTTATATAGTTGAACATTATTTTTTTGTAGACAATATTACTGTCATCTAGACAGGTGTAGACCCTCTTGCCCTGTTTCACTGGTCATCAGTGATGTCAGTCATCATAGTATTGAACTGACCTGGGGGAAGGAGGAGAGGGAGGAGCGTGTGGGATCGCCTGAGGAATGGACATGCTTCACCCTGGAGGAGGAGAAACCCAGAGGGCACAGCTATGTTGCAGTCTATGTGTAAGTGCACCTATTGTTGCATATCCTCAGGATTCATTGCTGAAAAATGAGTCATGTTGACACATAAGGATGGATCTTGGTGTGAGCTGTAGGACACTTTCACATACTGATATTAATGTCTCAATTTCAAAGACTTGTTGTAAGACAACCGCTGTTATTTGTCAGTACTACATTGTTCATGAGTCTGTGTGTGGTCCCAGTGGCTATGGCACACAGCACACAGCCGAAGGTCTGCAAGCCAGCACTCTGTACCGCTTCAGACTGAAGGCAGCCTGTCCTTCAGGGGAGACCATCTGTGGTCCAGTCCTGTCTGCGTCTACAGCACGTGAGTGCAGACATCAATCACACACAGCACATCACTGAACCCAGCCTTTTCTTCTTTTGGAAGTTAAGTTACGGAAAATGTCCTGTCACTCATTTACAATTGTCGCATTCATATATACATTTCATATATGCATATACACAGGACACAGTCATATATAAGCATATAAATATATACCATCTGATGAAAGGGTGTAATTAGGGCTGGGGTTGTATTTGTTCAGGTGAGCCAGTGAATGGCAGGAACCTGCACCAGGCCGTACTAATGAACGACGAAGAGGAGTTGAGCAGGGTGCTGCAGTCTAGGTGAGCACCTGAAACTGATTATACCTGCTATGCTAAAAAATCAAAAACTTCGATAGGCAAAAAAACTGTGTAAAAATATGCTTACCACTTTATCCACATGATTCTTCCATCCAGAGCAAGATGAAAATGGAAAATGCAAACAAAAAAATTGTGTATGGTTGCCAAGATACAGGTGGTGGGTCAACTTACCCACTGGCTCATGTTTCCCCATTCTCCCCTACTGTTAAATCCTTCAAATACGGACAAGCATTCAGAACATCTCAGAAAACAATTAAAAGACATTACACATTAACGTTTGTATAAAATGTGAAAAATATGACTATGCTGTTTGAGTTCTGGTTGATATTTGTTTTGTTGAAGGATGGTAAATGTGAATGTCCCTGACAGACTGGGCTTCACCCCAGTCATGGTGGCAGCCATGAGAGGATCCTTAAGGTACCACCCCTTTTGTATTCCATCCGCTGGTTCTTCTCCTCTCTGAAAAATCACTCTATAAAAACTCTTCTTCAGTGTTGAATTGAAAGAGTGTTTAAATAATCTCCTCTTGTGACTTCTCCAAAGCTTGGTCCACATTCTGCTGCAGCATGGCGCTGATGTCAACATGACCAATGGCAGTGGGAAGAACAGGTGGGCTCATATTTGTGCTTCATCTTCCAAAAGCCTACTGCTCACTGCATGTTTTGCTTTCTGTGCAAATGTCATGCAGGTGGATCCAAAAAGACTTGCCCTTTATTGATGGTCCATGTCAAATACTTTTGTTGCGTTGTTTTATGATGTGTCACATTCTAAATCTAGTGGTGTGTGACTAATTGAGTGTGTGTGTGTTTGTCTGTGTGTGTGTGTGTGTGCGCGCGTGCATGGGCTGCAGTCTGATGCTAGCATGTTTCTGTGGGCACCTGGAGGTTGTGCGGTACCTGCGTAACTGTGGCGTGCCGTGGAGTTGCATGGACAGGGTTGGCTGCACAGCACTGCACTGGGCCACAGATGGCGGCCATCTGCCTGTTTTACAGCACCTCTTACAGGATGGCTGCAAGGTCAGGGGCTTCCTAGGGTCACATCCAGGGCAGAACCTTTTAGATATGATGTATTCTCTTAGTAACCAGTTCAGTCACTCAAACTCAAGTAAAACTCACTGTTCTGCCTTTATGTTGTAGCAATACTATAAGATTTGTAGACACAGGTCTGCAGTGCTAAAGGAGACCCACAATTTGCTGGCCTGTTGAGTGCCTTGTGATCTGTGCATGATTAACGTGTACATGCAAAGCCCTAAATTAGCTGCAGTAATATTACAGAACATAGAGTGCATACCATATGTGGCTGATCTTGGTACCGTCATTAACTTAACGTAGGTTTTATTGCATGTTGGTCCTCTGGCATTGTAACTTGCTGTGTGCTATGTTTTCTCCTGGTCCCCAGGTGGATGTGAGGGACAGGGTGTCCAACTGGACCCCCTTAATGAGGGTGTCTGCTGTTAGTGGGGATGCTGAGATGGCTGCCCTCCTTATAAGAGCTGGAGCTGACGTCAATGTCAAAGACCGGGATGGCAAGACACCACTAATGGTATGGGCTGCAGATATAAAGCCACGCATAGTAAAGTTTAGAAGGTTCCATGGAATGGATACCCTTCATTTTTTAGGTATTTCTTAAAGGAGACTATTGAGTAGATTTGTGCATAGATTCAGGGGAAATTAGACTCATATCAACAGCTTAAGGAGTCGTTAAGGGCAGAGTCTTTAGGGCCCCTTAATACACATTATGGGGTGTTGGATGGCTTCAGTCTAAGTTATATGTGCCCTTGAGGGTTCATTGTTACAGGGTTATGACCCCTCCATCTCCAGAAAATCCAGTGTGATGGTACCTTCAGTTCTTAAACCACAGAAGTAACTGGAGCATTTTGCTTGGCTCACATTGATGAGCAACTGAGATTGTATTCAGGGTGATTTCAGGAGAAGGCTACTGCATTACTTTGACATGCTGGGTAATTGTAGGACTTGTCTTCCTTCTCCTCATAAAGGTAGCAGTGCTAAACAACCATGAGGAGTTGGTCAAGCTCTTACTGGAGAATGGAGCTGATAAACATGCCAAAAATGGGGTAATGTCTGCTTTTGTACAGTTAATGTGGTAATGCATGTAAGACACAGAGAGCCCTAGTTTGATGGTGAAAAGAGCTGGCGCAAACGGCCTATTCTGCCCAGGCAAGTTATCTAACCTCTAGCAATAGTGACACATTCTTCTCTGACAGGGAACATTTGAATACGCCAATCACAAACCATCACTGCCCAAGTCTGATTTATCTATCTGGTAAAAAATATCATGTTCCCTTTATTGGAAGAGTGGTGCATCATGCCTACATATTTCTGTATTAGCAAGGAAGCAGGAGCAGAGCTGTGTTATTGGGTTATTGGTCCAGGTGTTCAATTTTATCAATATAAACATAGCTCACAATCTCCCATATCTTATGCACTCCCCAGTCATGTAAGCCTCGGCTACTGGTCACTGCTGCTCTTGTGTTTTGCTGATCAATTCTAGACCTAAATACATTCTCAACAATGGACATGATGGACTTGGACAATGGACTTCATCCCAACAAAAAAGAACTGGAATGGAACTGAGCAAAACACTTTTTTTTTACAAGCTCAAAATGACACACTCTGATTAACATTATAAATTTGAGTTCCAAGCGAAAAGCATTTTAAAACCGATTTGACAAGCTACAATTATATGTCAACAAATGTCATTGAAAAGAAGCACGATAGTTTATTCCTTGTTCAAGCACTCCTGGCTAACCCTGTCCAGAACCCGCTGTGATGTAACTGTCATCGTCTCACATTGTTATCTTGTCTGAGATTCATCATTCAGTTAAAGGAATTGCTCGACAATGCTACTTGTCAGCTTTAACCAAACCTTTCACTAATTGGCCTGGCTCTGCCCAATTAACGTCTTTACCACTCACTCTGCAGAATGTCCATTTTTGTGCAACGGTGCGCATACACTGCTGTTACCGCCAGCTGTTTTCACCGTCAAACTAGAGCCCTGAAGCTTAGAGTGTAACACTAATCCTCCATATCTGTCTTTAGATTTGGTTAACTTGATCATGGAAGTTTGAAGCAAAGGGTAATTGATTCATGAATATTTTCTGAACTACTTTTTTGTCTAGTTTGGATTAGGTGCCATAGAAATGGCAAAGTCTTTTGAGCGAAAGGTAAATGTACATCACTGTATGTTCACCTCTTTGGTCTAAATTCTATTAAGATGCTGTGAAGTTCAGAAAATGCAGTTGGCCATGTTCTATGCATTTCAGAACATCCTCCGGCTGCTCACAGGAACGAAGACTGATTAGAGGATTTTTTTTAACATGGAAGAATCCTGACATATCAATGAGACCCTTCATCACGAAGCAAATGATGGCAGTTTCATAGTCAGTTTTACTAATATGCTGAAATCTGATCGTTTAAAATCTGTGCATCAACATTGACAACTATGTATGGTACGTTTTTACATGTTCATTTATCAAAGGTTTATTGTACAAAAAAAGACCTTGATAATGTGTTCACCTGTAACACAGTCGACGAGGAAATAAATCAGAGCACATAGAAATACAGCAAGAGAGATGAGTACTGGTTAAAGTGTTGATACAAAATTACAATAAATGAGTACAAAAAAGTGAGCAAAGCAAAGTTAAACTAATGCAGTACAATGAAACAGAAGTGGCCTTGGCTTCTAGTCAATGTAGCAGTGATACATTTGTTTGCAGTCAAGTATTGCAAATTAGATGCGAAAGAAAGAGCAGACTGAACAAAACCTATTTAAGTCTTTTTACATTGTAAAAACAAACCTTAAACTAAGCCTTGTACCAATACGTAGAATATAGATGATGGCATTAGAGAGTGAATTGTGAACAGTTATTTAGATGAGATACATCAGCAAAAAATTAAATGGCACATGAAAGAAGTAAACAAACACAATTTCGGTGTACAGTATAAATAAAACAAGCCAGACTCAAGTTTTTGGACACTGCTGGCTCAGAGGCAATGTGCACAAATCTCAGTGGGCAACTGTGTCTGTGTGGCACCTCAGTGCAGACTCTCCCACTAGGCGCTGTGCTTGGCAACACAGCACTGCTCCAACGGCAGGCACGAGTTAGCCCTATCCAGACTCAACAGGCAGTGTGGTCTGCAGTTGTACCATCGTTCAGTTACAGGCTGCATCTAGGGTTCAGCTTTCCCCTCTGAAGCTGGCAGGCAGGAAATGCCCCATGTGCCCCCGTCCACAGCCCCCCGTCAGGTGTTCTGGGGTAGTTAGGGCTTATGGCCAGGAGTGAGAATGGAACCGAAGAGATGGTTGATCTGCCCTCACTACTTTATGCTGACTCGTATGGCTCTCATGTAACTTAATGTACAGGTTGTTTTATCTGGTTCTTTCAAACCTTCTAAACATAGTGGAACTGCCTAGTACTCAAGTGTCTGGTTTACAGTTTGATGATCGTGATGGAAAAACACCAGTAAGAACTTTCCATCCACTCCTCTTTTTTCTTTTCATACTTTTAGGTGTGTTCTAAACAATCACCTCAACACATGGCCCCATACTGTCTTCAATGTCACAAAATACCGCTTTCTTTAGTCAATCCACAGGATGCAGAAAATTCTGCTTAAGATTGCTATTTTCTCCCATTTATCCTACATCTCCCAAATACTGTAGTGATTCTCCCACACATAAAGCTGCAAAGTCCCTTCCATTATAAATCCAGTTTACTCGACATCTCCTCTTTTAGTGTCTCTCCAGATGGTTCACTAATGAGAGCAATGAAGCCTCCTCGGATAAAATAAACAGTACAAACAATGTAATCAAAAAGACAAAGATGTAGGAGGAGAGGTTTAAAAAAAAAAAAAAAACACAAATGCTACAATTAAAAGTGTCTACCACAGTGCACTGTGCTGAAATAAATACAGGACATAAATAACTTTACATGTACCTGAGCATGTACTCATAGCACCATTATGAGATAGAGCACCAAGGGTCGGGCCTCTGCAACCAACCCCAGAGTTTCAGGACTCAGACAGACCACATGTCTTTCAAGGGCAGAAGTTTTATAGTGCAAAAGAAGTCTTTTTGTCCCTCCAGGGCATCCATCCCTTGTGTCCAAGGCCTCAGCTGTATTTCACTCCACCAATGATGTGAGGCTTTGGCAGTGTTGGAGGCTGCTTGGGAAGAGGTCTGGAAGGAAAGATGAGAAAACCAGTTATAATACCTGATTGAATTTCCGCTTCATGGCGTGGCTGCATTACCGCCTTGAATGTGCAACACTGATCGAGTCTTATCCTTATAATGCGCAGATACATTTCAGAATGAGGATGTTTAAAATGCTCAGCTTTAGTCTATTTATTTCTTGACTTATGGGGCACAGTGATATCAACATACTGTATTCCTGGAGTAAACAACTCCAAATAACTCCAGGTAATCATCAATGAAATGAAAATGCGCACATTTCCTAAATAGTGACAACTCCAGTTCCTCCTCCATGTACATGTAAACAAGTGGATGTGTAGCTGCCATATAAACATTAGATGGTAAAGAGGTGGTGGTGCTGGATGAGGCGTGAGTTAGGTGAGTAGGGTCACCTGGTAGGATGTGGGAGAGGAGGCACTGGTCTGTGGACCCCGGGCACAGGTCCTCTGACAGGGAGCGGGACGGGCACGGGCAGGCGGGCGCTGGAGGGACTGCGCATCACACGGGCCGTCCTGCCCAGAGGATCAGCAGGCAAAGGCTTCTGGGGAGGGCTGGGTTTCTCCAGGTCCTACATGGTAAACAGCAGAACAAGCTGAGTAGCAGTCACAGTATGAGGTTAGTATATAAAATGTGTACTCAGGAGATGATTTAATCAAGTATGGAATAGGATGTCCCCATACCACTGTAGAGCTGGTGTAAATTCTGCAGTTTAGTGACATGAACTAAACTTCGTGACATAAATTCACTGAAGTTTGTCTGGATAAGCAAATAGTTTTAGCTTGTGCAAAAAAGCCAAACTGGGTCACCTCTGCATCTGACTGCTGACGCAGGATGTTCTTTTGTGCTTGTGACACGTAGTCTCACATTAAAAGTTACAAAATATATATGCAGTTTTCACAGCTGTGCCCTATTTAAGTCAATGAAACCACAAACTGCTTTCTGTGAGTTATGTATAATTGTATATCCAATGGTTTGGACAAACTTGGCAAATGTTCTATTTTTTCCTATTATCTTCAAATATACTTTGATCTGAAAGTTTATGCCTTATACAATTGTTTTACAAGATATAAACAATCAAAATATAGAAACAACGTAGATGTTCTTTTGAGTTTCTCTCCAACAGCAAGGGAGTGTTGTGAATAGGCAGGGTGGGACTACATCACCCAATTTGGTAGTCAGCCACTATTTATGTGTGGAGCAGTGGAGCAGCATTTAGCAGAGAGAACCAACGGTACAGAGTGACTTCATAAACAGACGTCAGCCAGAACATTCCTTTCAAATTCTACAGGTTTCAAATGGAGACACAAAAACCATCAACAACAATAATAAAACTGGCACACATAATGACCACAACAGGAATGGCAAACCACGAGTCGGCTCTGCTGCAGAGGTTTATCAGTGTCCATAGACAATGCCTGCATCTCAGGGTAGATATCAAATAAACACCTCATAAGTTCAAACTGCATACATAATTCAGTGACATCTGCTCAGAGGAGGCAGCATTACTATTATGAAAAACTTTCCAGGAGGCTACCTCATGATGCTGGTCAGAGAATGCAAAAAGAGCACAAACTTGCCAAAGATCTTTCCCCTCGACAGCATAACAAACTTATGACTGGCACTGACAGTGGATACTAATTTGATATTGTCAGCAGACATCAGCAGCAAATCCATAGTTTGAACTTGACAGTGACCAGCAGGGGGCAGTGTAAGGTAATCTTAAGTCTGTTTGAGTGGCGTGCCTCGCTGCCTGTGCTGCTGTCCCTCCTGTTGCCTAGGCAGCAGCAGCGACCCGGCGGGCATGTGATGAGGGGCCGTCATGTGTTCCTAATCTAGTGCAGGAGGATGAGGTAATGATGAGCGCCTGCTACCTACTTCACATCTGTTCCCTATTCAGAGGGAGAGAGAGAGGGAGGGAAGGTTGGGAAAAAGAGAGAGCGAGAGGGAGCCCTTTCCAACCGTCTCCACAGGGAGAGAGCCAAAGCTACACAGAGCTCCCCGCCCAAACCCCCTCCTGACTCGATGCAGGGATCCAAACATGATTTCACACTCGGATTCAGAGGTGCATTAGCTGCCAGACACCCTTTCCCCGTGTAGAAAACCATGTCATGGCTCCATCCTATGAAAGTTTGGGCTTTGCTAGCTGAAGACAATGTGATGTCTGGAACATACACCTCACATAACATTCACACACATGTGTAGGGGAAATCAGAATAGTCTGCAACATAGATTATGGTCTTTTTCACTGGTCAGTGTCATTGATTCCAATCATTTCTGCAGCCATAGGGAACAACATGGAAAGGAACATGAGAAATCATTACGAACAATCAAACCAAGGGTAAGACTTCATGAGTTATTGACCGGCTCTTTGCCACAGAGCTTGAAAAAAGACGAAGTCTTTGAAAACCCCCAGAGCCGCTAGCACAGAATGGTAATAGCACACCATTACGAAGAACCAATTTAAAAGTCATGAAAAAGAAGGTTTTTGTAAAAGATACGCCTATTATTATGGTAGATTAGTGAGCAGAAGGTGCTGATGCTGAATAAACAGCTCTCAGGCCCCCCGTACTTGAACATATTCAGATGATGTCAGCTATCACTAGACTCTCTGGGCACTTCTCACTAACAACATCATGAAAAGATAGAGTGGGTTAGTGGGAATGTTTTCTGGAGACAGTGTTTTGGAAAAAAATCTCATTAAAACTTTCGGGGAGGTAAACTCATTTTTGCAACTCATCTACACTGTCATCCCTAAAACATTGTCACCCGCCGCCAACTTCTCCAACACGGAGGCGTTTGAGAAAAAGCTTCTCCGTCTCCAGCCAGTCTTGGTGCAGCTTAGCGGCTGCTACATATGGTGTGGAGATGCTGGGTGGAGACACTGGTTGGGCTCCAGCCCCTCTCTCTCTCGCCCTTTAGGGGTAGACCCTGTGGCACAGGCACTGCCAAACAGCTGCTCCTCCACAGGCAGCTGTAGCCTGATAGCAGGCGCTCACACTCTGTTATGAACATTTTTATTAAGAGAAACAGCTGACCAGGATGGCTTCCCATCTCTGCATTACCAGTGTGGGTGCTGTGGGTTTGGGCCTAAAGCATGATATGACAGGAGCTTCCTGCACCAAACGCCCATACATACCTTTCACACATGCCTTACATACCAATTAGTTCTCTTGATTAGCTATTCAATATAGCATCAGGTGGAGCTTTTCTCAGATTGGATTGAAGATCTGGGGTCAAGCTGTGTGGAAGACCTTGACCTCTCCACCCCGACCTCCTTATAATCTCATGAGAGTTCTAGCTGGAGTCTAATTAGCCTGATGTTTGTGAGTGGTGTCAGCGGCCTGACCTCTATCTGGAGCTGTGACACAATCACAGAGGTGCTGTCTGCATGGGATTTGTATTTAGAAATGTAATGAGAGATGGCAGACGCACTGAATTCAACCCCAGTGTCTGGAGAACATATTAGAACCATTAGGCAATTCAAAGTATTCTGGTGTTATTAAAGGTTCGGTCAGTGATTTTTGTTGTGAAAAAAATGTAAACGCTTCTAGACCAACAATGATGACATACATCAAGGTACAGTACTATTGGGGAGCACTATGTATTTATCATGCCTTCATCTTGAGTCTCCTAGAGTCTAACACCTAATATTGTGAACCATTTTATGACAGATGTACTTGCTTGACTTTGATCAATTCAATATTTTCCTTTTCCAATATCCAACCCTCAGGCTTGAAACCCATTTCGTGTGATGCATTACACTGAAGGGCTTCAGAGAGATTACAGGTACATATGAATATTTAGAGCGCAATATGTTTCAGCCCAGTGCCTGCTATTGCATTTACCATAAAGGTGGCAGTGTGTTCACAGACCCATTTATTTTCCTCAGTACGCACGTAACTTCATCAAGCTCTCCACAGCTCTCCGAGCCCATTTGGAAATGTGTGTTTCATCTCGCAGGCGCTGGAAGAGGACCGGCGGTGTGGAGCGGTGCGGTGTGGTGCGGTGTGGTGCGGTGCGGTGCGGTGTGGAGCGGTGCGGTGTGGTGCGGTGTGGTGTGCTCAGCGGGCACTGGTGAAATTGATACCCAGGCATATTAGATTGGGTCTGGATTATTGCACCTTCTTCATCTCTGCAATATTGCCTTTCTGCCGGCTCCTGCTTAGCTGTCATGTTCATTATGTCGCTGGGTTTACATGCTGGAAGAAAGAAACATTCTCTCGCCCCGGGCTGACCTGAGGGGTTAAGCTGGTGTGATTTTTACTGGACTGTGAGGAGCTGTCGACACACACATGGCTTTATAGGACAGGCGAGACCCTCCCCTCCTCCACCTCCACCTCCACCTCCACTCCTCCATCCAAACCATGACCGCACGCCACAGAAAAGTGTTCATATTAAATACCACTGACAGAGAGTGCATATTAAAAACCACAAGCCGAATGCTCATGCAAAACATTAGGGCGCCTGTGTGGAGGAGATGTAATAACACATGGGACCGGAGCACAGCCGCAAACAGATGGGTCACTTTTCAAAGGAACAAAGGTGAACATTTTTTAAATGCTTTCAACGCAAGGGTCTCGAGGGCCATGCAACTCACCATGACCATCCTGCAGGAGCTCTGCCGCTGAGGGCCCCCACGGAAGGAGGCTCCCCGAGGGGGGGCCTGGAGGTGGATGTGGGGGGGCTGAGGAGTCCTGTGAGGAGGTGGCACCGGTGGGGAGATGGTGAGCGTCAGTTTCAGGGGCAAGGGGTGGCTCAGGTGCACGGGCGGGCACTGTGGCAGCTGACGCAAGCTATGAGACGGCACCACTGCCTCAGGACCCAGGTGAGGTGGCTGAGAGACAGAGAGGGAGAGAGAGAGAGAGAGAGATTTCCATCACTGTCTGCACATTGCATATGCATGCTACTGCACAGTTATGTTGACGTATTTATATGTGCCTGAAAAGAAGACCTGGAAGACAACAGAACAACAGAGAGACTGAGCTGTGGTGAGGGGTGGAGTGGACGCGGCGGGGAGCAGCAGGAAGCCGCGGGAGATGAGAGGAGGTGAGTCGGACCCCCTCCCCTGTCTGAGGCGCGCCGTGCTAATCTGCACCTCCTCTCCACACTCGCTCTTCCTGCCGCTCGCTTCACGCCACATAAATCACACACTTCTCCCACACCCATCAGACGCACCATAAACACACCGATCACCTGAGACCAACAGACCTCACACACACACACTCGCTGACCCCTGGCCAAACAGGCCATGTACAGGGACAGACAGCGACAGATACAGAACAGTGGGAGGGAGAGAGAGAGAGGGAGAGAGAGAGAGGGTGTAGGGAGAGAGAGAAACGGAGAAGGAAAGGCGAGATCTTGACAACTGCCCAAGTGGAAAATGACCTCACCTGCACCCGGCTTACATCAAACAGCCCTACATCCTCTCTCCGCTTACCAGCACAGACCAATGAGAACCAGATGCTGCTGCTGCCGGTAACACAAAACACACAACGGACCTCTCCATATCCCCTCCCTTTCTCCCCCTGTCCAGTAATGTACAACAGCTTGCTTATATGCATGTGCCAACTTGTCATACACACACACACACACACACATGCAAGCATGCAAACACACCGATCCACTCGTACGAGTTCCTTAAATACACACAGAAAGTTTTACACCAACATGCACATCAACATGTGGGTACACAAACACAAATTGAGCTCTTTCAATCCCCCCCCCCCGTGGCTCTATCAATCAGGGCTGGGCTCCTGGGCTGCCAGTGTAAACGCCCCCCCGCTGACTGTCTCCCTTTACTGCATGCTCACTGGCCATGCAAGAAAGACACTCTGCCTCCACTGTCAGTTTAAGCTGGTTTGGCTAACAATAAACCCCCCCAATCAATATTCCTGCTGGGCGACAACTGCAGATACATCAATTACTCCCCACTTCTCTCGCTTCCTTTCATTGTCTCTCCTTCTCTATTACTATTTTTCCCCTCAGTATGCAGGATGGAAAATAGGTGTGGATCGGCGGGCCTGCTTTGTTTCCGCAAACAGGATCTACTTTCTTGAGCTGCTCAGACAGAAATGACGCATGAAATGACTTAATGGGAGCCAACACCGCTACTGTTTCCTCCGAAGATGAGAGATGGCACATTTTACGTGCCGCTTGATGTGATAATAGGAACTGATTTCATCATCATTACAACGATTCATAATGCAGCCGCACAGATGTGTGTGAGTGTGTGTGTGTGTTTGTGTGTCTGTAGGAACATTTACGTGCAAATGCATATGCATGAGAAAGTGAGAGAGAAAGACAAAGAGAGACAGATCAACTGGGAATCAGAGCGAGGCACGCACCTTGTATATGCTGGCACTGTGTGGTTTGGCTAGAGGCTGACGTGGTGGAGACATCCGACACACTGGGTGTGGGTGTGGGTGGGACGGACTGGATGGCCTGTTTGGACCCACGGACCTGCGGATGAGGGAAACATATTCAGTCTGACAACTCAATGTGAGTGGGAGGTTGCTTCGTTCCTGAACATCGGCATAGAAATGGTCCTTCATCCAGGGGCCTGATTCTAGTTACTTAGAGGAGTCCAATGAATTATGAGCTCCTCGGGTTAATTGAGATAATATGTAATAAACTGTATCAGTGCGTAATCACTCCCATTTATATACCGGAGAATGTATCTCATTCACCTCATTAGTCTTAGGTGGATAATTAGGTCAAAGAAAAAATGCAAATGAGAGAATCTCCTGGTCAATTAAACCCCAATAATAAGATGAATTGATTGTAGTAAGGGTACCCCTGGGGGCAGGTGAGAGAAGCAGTGAGTTATTGGGGGCGAGTCTCAGTGCCATGTAGCATATGCTGCACTCAATGCAGAGGAATGGAGAGATTCTGTACCTCAGCTTCTCAATGGTGCTCTTCTTGTTGGTGAAGAGAAAGCTGAGGGTCTTCCTCTTGATGCATGCGATGACGCCCACTCCCACCAGAAACAGGAAGGCCACCAGGATCCCCAGGATCAAACCCGCATTGTCTGCACAGTGACAGCAGGTGTGGGTAATGGTTAGGAAACCAGCACATGAGAGAAGACACATAGAACACTACACTGAGGGACATTGTGGAAAACAGTGGTAATAAACCTTTATATATCATTTTTAGACTGCAGAACTAAGTGGACAGACTGAGCAAGTATTGGACAGCCTGATGCCAATCAATACTGACCGTCTGGTCAACCTCCACACTGGCTGATTGGCTAATCAATAAGCTGGTTTAACATACCTGCTACTCTCACAGGTCCGCTGTCCAGACTGCCTCCAAAGCCAGCCTTATCACAGAAAGGAGGCGCCCAGTGGGCCTCACAGTGGCAGTTCTTATTGTTGTTACACACCTGTGGAAGGACATGGACCAGTGAGGAGAGATAGAGCACTTCACACACCAGGTCATTATCACAGCTGAGGAAAACAACACTACAAAAGAGCTCTGAATCACCAACAGACCGTCTGTGGAAAGTTTATATGACGAAATCAAAGAGGCTAGTTTGTTGAACTTCAGTCTCTTGTGGCAAGTTGAAAAGTGCACCATAATGATGATGATTAAGAATAACAATGCATCATAACTGTCAACACTGTCAACAATGCTCTTCAGTTTTGACTTGCCCTTCATTGTTTGCAGCCAACCAGAACAGTCTGTCCAACAGACAACCCATGGCGCTCTGACACAAAGCAAAAGCATCTCTGGCCAAAAGGAGCATGCCGAGGCACGGATCCACGGGGTGAGTGAGCACTGAGAGGAGGCCAGTATGATGCCACACAGCCGCAGTAGACAGCTGCAGATGGGAGCGAACATGCCCCATTACCCATGTGGCATAACATACAGCACCAACCTCCCCGCTGTCACGCTAACAACCTGTTTCCACATGGCCACAACCCTGCGGAGTAAAACAACTCTGTCTTCTCTTCTCTCCTCTCCTTTTCTCTTCCCCTCTTTTCTTCTCGTTTCGTCTATAAAAAAAAAACACACAACATCCCAGAGAATCCTCGTACTGGGGCACTGGCTGGACCCGGCAGGAATCCCCTGTGAGGTAATCAAGAGCAGCTGTGAGCCCCGCCGCCAGGAGAACATCTTGATCCGATGTGGAGAGGAGAGGAGACTCCAGTCAGCCCTGGTGTCTTTAATAGACAGGCTCTTCAAAAAGCCATTGAAAAAAACAGGGCAGCTGGAAACAAACCAGCTTGGGTTTGGAGTCACCGGAACAAGTCTGAGTTCTGCAAAGAGGTTTTGATGTTCCTAAAAATGTTTCCCATTCGTGCTCCAGTTTCATTCATAGATTTTGTGTGATACAGTATGGATTGCTCATCAATTGTGTTTTTATACTTCTGGCATTGGAACATTTTTCTTTCTTTTTTTTTTTGCTATCTACACTGCGACTTTGGGCTGTCATTTGGGTTGTCAGTACAGAGAGAGCTTAGTGCTGTTGAGAGGATGAGCTTGGCCTGTCTCTGCCCCACGTATGTGATGGAGCTAACCCTTCTCTAACTTGAAAACGTGGGCAGTAATGGAGCCATCACTACCATCCAATCAGAAGTCGGTCCTGCTACTTTGAAAGTAGCTCTGTAGCAGGACTTTGACATAAGATGACTTTGGATAAGAATGAAGTCAAAAGCCCTCAAGGTTTTAGCAAAGAAAACTTTAAATTCAGTCTGGTAATATGACATATTAAGTCAATATTACACTGTCCTGGCAGACACATATCATTGGTCACGCAAGGGTAAGGCACTGAGGCGTGAAAAGACATTTTCATTTCAGGCCAATGACGCCAATACACATAGGTGAAACACACTTGATTGTGAAATGTCGTCTGTTAAAATATCCACCAGTGACTGAGGGATATATTTCTCCAGCTTGTCTTCACATTTCAGCGCATTTCTGGACAAGGACGAGTGCCTTGGAGTCAAAGTATGATGAATAGCACTTTAAGCTGAACACAAATGAAGCTATTACGCCTAATTGATTGAACCTTTCAGGAGCCTGGAAGATTGATTGTGTAGCATTGTAGCTCTCGCCGTACATCACACCACTGTGCTTACATAATGGCCCGGAAGGCAGCGTGTGTGTGTGTGTGTGTGTGTGTGTGTGTGTGTGTGTGAGCTGTGCTGCTCTGCCAAAATTGTGTCTAAAGGGAATTAGAGCAGCACTCCCACGTGGGGCAGAATCGTGCCCTTAACTGCTGGCTGGTGAGCAGGTTCCATGCTGTAGTTGGAATGGTGGCAGTCAGGAGAAGGGGATTGGAAGACCGGTCCTTGAACCGCAAACAGGGACAGGCTTGAGGGGGGGGGGGGGGGGGGGGGGGAGCCCTCCTGCACCTTAGCATGGGGTCCACTGATCCCGCTTCAAGCTGCTTCATGGCTCTCTGACTTACAGTCCTGACTCGCCCGTGCACGAGATGGGGTTAATGAAGGGGCACGTGTGTGTGTGTGTGTGTGTGTGTGTGTGTGTCTCTCACTCACCCCCCGCCCGCTGCACTTCCCAGCACACTGGTGGACGCCAAAGACGCTGACATTCTGGCACTGGCGGTTGAGGCACATCTAGGGAACGAGGAACAAGAGGAGACATCCAGGCTCATAAATACAGACTCAGCACCTCCGCGCGACACAAACACTCCTCATCTAAACGTGATGGATGAAGTGAGAAGTCCCAGAGACCTCCCCACGCCTGTTATCTTTGGAGGAGCACATGTCAGTATATCAAGCCCCTCAGTTATTAACAGAGCTCCCTGACATCATTAATAAACCCAGGACAAAGTGCTTTCACTGACAACATGGCCTCAAGGAGGCTGTGGTTTTGGGTTCTGTTTTTGGAGAGCTCCACCCAGATGAAATAAAAACCTCTGACAAGGACCTAACTCCATCCACGTGCGGCAAAGGGGCCCAGCTGCAGGGTAGGGATGACTTGACTAGGGGTGTGAGAAGACAGAACACATTTTACTGAGGCTTGCACACTGACTCTCTCCCACAACAGGCCTAGCAGGTAGGCTTTCGGCAATGATGGCTGCCAGCAGTAGAAGAAGCAGGCTGAGCTGTGTTGGGCCCGGCAAATCCTCACTGAACACCAACTCCACTAAACAAACCCACATCTGAGTAATGTGCTGATGTCACTCGCTTCGCCGGTACTTTCCACCGTCCCTGCTCTGTGTTACAGCCATTAAAAATGAGGGCATTCTCTGGCACCATCCTGACATCTGTGGCCATGGCAGACTTCACAGAGGTCTCATTAAACTGGGCAGGCAGGCACTGCGTGATGGACTGACAGAACAAGGATGATGCAGAAGCATGCTCTCAGAGCTGGTTCTTGACTTGCCTTTCATGACCTGTTTTGGAGCAGGTTGTGGGGGACTGAACAAACAGGGCAGATTCAGGGTCACATGCAGAGACTAAGCTGAGGATAATGACTGGAGGGATCTCAACAGGAAGGCTCTCCTGAGGACACCAGCTGAAAGTGGGGGATTCTAACCAGGGTTTCTTTTTCTAGTTTTTCCCTCTGGTTCAATGAGCTCTCAGACACACTTACCATGCTGTCTCCACACTTGGTTCCTGTCAGCACTAGGCCAGGGTCAGGCATGTCGTCCCCCAGATAGACGTGTGTCCCCCTGCACAGGATACGGCCTCCCTCATGCAGCGGGATGTTGGTCTCGATGGACACAGCATTCGTACCAATCACCGGCCGATTGGCTCCACCTTGGCACTGGATTTTACCACATTTAGCATCCCTGTGGCACAAACAAGTCACCCAGTTAGCTTGCTGCTGCAGAATTTAGCCTGTCCTATAAACGTGGTGCCATTTATAACCCGCATTAACCAAGGCCATTGGATTTGTAAACAGTTGCCAAATCAACAGCTTATCTAAATGACAATTTCAACAGAGTCAACAACTCAGTAAACAGGGCCTATTTTTGTCGGATGTTGGATAATTGCTGTTTTCAGATGAGAAAAGTTTTCTCACGGCACTGGGGATGGGAGCGGAGCAGAGCGCTCTCCAGACATGCTTTAGAGAGGAGCCTACTGTGAGGTCTTTGTGTGCCTGTAATCAAGGCTCCTCAACTCCCCATCTACTTCTGTCATTAGAGCAATTACATCAATCAACGCACAGTCCACTAAGCGTTTAATGCGTCTGCCATCCAAGGACAATTAAAGAAATGTTTTGCAAGTGCTAAATGTCCATGCAAATGAGCACAGCGGTCTTAATAGCCTGTGTTGTAATGGCTCCCCTCCTCCTCCACAGTCTTTTTGTTGTGTTGCTCTCTCGGAAAATACTAAGTTGTAGAGAGGAGGAAGGAAAGAGAGAGGGGAAGAGAGTGAGAAGGAAGCATCCCGGGTGAAAGAGAAACATGAGGGAGAAATGTCTTACTGAGCCTCGCATTTGGCGAAGGATCCTTTGGCGTCCTTTCCACAGTTCCCATACGGGTCTCCGGCTGAGTTCACCCTCTCGAAGCAGATCCCTGGAGCCGGCTTAGCACCTACAGAACACACCAGCTAATGAGAGACCTGAGCAACCAATCTAACCAAACATGAATAAACCACACAACCCTAACCGCAGACACGTACACAAACATTTACAGAGCTCCCTTTTTAATAACCTGCAGTCACTCCAGGCCACATCTCATCCGTGTAGCCATTAAGAGAAACAAGACTGAGTATGGGCTGTGGTGCGCTGGCCCACGACACACACAGGCTGGGTGCTGGTGCTTGGCAAACCCTTCTGCGTGTGCAGCACAGTGGATCAGGGGATATTACAAAGTTCATAATGAAACATTTCTTCAACTAGACGCTTCCACCGCACCAGTGAGATATAAACATTACAGAACCATTCAAATGGGACTGGTCTCTCTTTTTAAAATGTATTACTTAATATGTGACCCAAGTGGATTTCTGGCGCACGCTGGGATGTGACAGATACTGCGATAACAACCGGTCTCCTTTCTGTGCTTCTGTGTGGCTGTGCAGAGCATGAGACCCACCTGGGCCCCAGAGGGTGATGCACTGTTGCTCGTGGGTCTGGCAGATGCCGTTGTAGCAGTAGCCCTGCACATTGTGGCAGGCGTGACCGTCATGCAGGTACACATTGGCAGGACAGTGGGGACTGACACCGGTGCAGAACTCAGGCAGGTCACAAGAGTTACTGGACTCTCGACAGGGTGTACCTGCTGGCTTCAGCTGCACCGAGACAGAGAGAGAGAGAGAGAGAGAGAGAGTGAAATGAAGGATAAACATGGCTTTTTGGATCTATACTCGTTTTCTAAACTGTCAGTACATTTCAGAATTTCACCCACATTTAGTGTACCAGCTTTGGCTCCACTTAAGAATGCCATCCAAGTGTTTTCTCTACTTTTCTCTCCAGCTAAATGGAAAGTGATGTACAGAGCACATCTGTCCCATGTATGATTCATGTCACATTTATAATTACAGCTGCAGTGTTGTGGGCCGGTAGTGTAGACGTCCGCCATGACGAGAGCTTGTTACCTGGCAGTCCTCACAGCACTGTCCGTGGGCACACACAGCGTCTCCCTTCAGGGTGCAGGTGGTGGCGTTACAGCAGGGGTTCATGCACTCCTACAACACAGCGGGGGATCAACATGGAGAGAGGGGGTTGGGAGGGGGGAGAGGGGGGGGGGGAGAAGGAACACAACAGGCAGGAATTGAGTTTCAGCTCATATCCTCACAGTGCTTTCATGCTATCAGAGCACACCCCCGCATCGGGGCACACCTCCGGATCCTGTTTCCCCTCCGATTTTCTGTGCTCATTTCCCAGGATCGGGGCTCAGGAAACGCACGCTTCCTAAAGAGAGCGCTCCACTGCCGTTCTACTACGCTACCCCTCCGCCTATCACCCAGCCCAGAGGGGAACCCAAAGATGGGCTAAAAACAGTATGTAAACATACACCACACTCACACATACACACACACACAAACAAACACACACACACATACACACTGTGTTACACACGCAGGCACCACCAGTGTGGCCATGGCTCCATCTGCTTCATGTTAGTGCCTCTCAGACCCCTGCAACTCAGCCATCAGCGACCCACTCTGATTGCAGAGTGATGAACGGTGGGAAGAGCCGGTGTGGGGTGGGGTGGAGGCGGGGGGGGTAATGGGTGGGCAGCGGGGCCTGATGCCCTGACAGGCTGAGCGAAGCGAATCAGTCAATAAACTGCAGATGAGTGAGTGGGTGGGTGACGGAGGGCTCTGATGACAGCTGTCACCTGTGCACTTCAAAGGCAGCACGGAGCAAAGCCTTGGTGCTGTTGTGCACTAAAAAGAGTTCCCCCTCCCTAGTGAGCACATGAAGGTGCATGAGAAAAAGAGAGAGGAGGAATGAAAGTACTGGGTAGCGATGAGGACAAACGGGAGGAATCAAAACAAAGAGAGAAGGAAAAAGAAGAGGGGGGAAGGGGAAGGGGCCCACTGTTTTTAAGACCCTCGGGGCTTGTGTTTGTGTGTAGATGTGTGTGTGTGTGTGTGTGTGTGTGTGTGTGTGTGTGTGTGTGTTTTGTGACTTTGTGCATCTGAGCATAACTGCATATGTGTATGTGAATGTTTAGGTGTGCTTGGCTTCCCCCCTACCCTCTGAAGAGCTTGAGAGTAGCTGGCAGAAGATGGAGCGCTTAGCTTTTATAGGACTCCTGGCTGATTGTAAGCCCTCTGTATAGCGAGACTGGGACATGAGTTTCACTGTTAAACTGAGCCCTGACTTCACCTTGGAGCACTCCAACTGTGTGTGTGTCTGTGTGTCTGTGTGTACGTGTGTGCGTTTGTGTGTATGTGTGCACAAATTTGTATATCTATTGAGAATTGTTGAGAACTGATGTAGTTTCCATATATTCCTCCTCAATCTCTCCCTCTCTCTCTTTCTCTCTTAATAACTTCTAAGATATCTGAATTTCGCTGAATCTTGGCTAAGGTCATAAACTGTGACTTGGCAGGGCGGCCAGTGACACTTAAAACCAGTCCCCTCATCACACTGCTGACTCCACACAAACACAGATACACAGACTCACACACTCTCGGGACCTACACTTAACACTACCACACGCTGTGGGTTGTCGAGAGCTGCAAGAGCAACACACCGCTGCCAGAAAATGTCTCGCGCCAGAACTCATCCTCCATAAAAACACTCGTTCCCCCTAAACAAACAGCTATTGTTCCACAGAGGAGGTGTCCAAGATCTCTGCTGCAGCACTCTCTGATAAGTCTCAAAAGTGGTCGCAGTCACTTGACTTCCCCCTGGCTCGTAGTATCCATTGACCAGATGTGTGTGTACAGTATATGACTGCGATTGAGTGTGTGTGTGCATGTGTGTGTGTGTGTGGGGGGGGGGGGGGAGATGAGAAAGACACAAAAAGATATACACAAACTCTGTGAGTGAGACAGAAAAATTGATTGTACAGCTGTCTGTTAATTTAGTTTTTCGTGAGATGAAGCAATAGCCAAAAATTACGTCATCAAGCTCTAATGTTTGTTGCAATCCATCATGGCTTTTGGGCCATAAATGTGGATTTCACGAGATGATAATGCACGTCTCATTTCAGACCACATGGTGGAGTGTCCTGGTGTCAATGTGTTGTGTATGCTCTTACATGGGTTTGTGCTTGTTTTTACAAGGGCCTTGTTTTGTCTCTGTAACTATTTGTGCGAGTGGATGTCTGAACATTCTTTGTGTGTGTGTGTGTGTGTGTGTGTGTGTGTGTGTGTGTGCACATCATTTGTTGTGTGGGAGTGTGTGCATGTGTGTGTGTGTGTGTGTGTGTGTGTGTGTGTGTGTGTGTGTGTGTGTGTGTGTGTGTGTGTGTGTGTGTGTGTGTGTGTGTGTGTGTGTGTGTGTGTGTGTGTGAGTGTATGTGTGTGTGTGTGTGTGTGTGTGTGTGTGTGTGTGAGTGTATGTGTATGAACATCATGTGTTGTGTGGGAGTGTGTGTGTGTGCTCATCTCAGCCCTCAGTGTCTCTGAGTGTCCTCCTGTTGGACTGGCCTCTGCGTGGGCATCCTTTGTCACCATTTGTTCCCTCACCAACCTCCTGACGTCACAGTGGCATCTCTCTGCCATGGGGCGGAACACATGCATGCAGTGGGCTAGAGTGGAACGTGGGTGGGGATTCTACCTCCAGCTCTCCGCAGTCACACTCCTCTCCCTCCTCCACGTAGCCGTTGCCACACTTCTGTCCCCCGTAGAGCACTTTAATCTCGGGCATGTTGAACAGACACATCCCTACCCCCTTCTCCAGGCTGGCAGCCAGATCCTTCTTACTGCAGCTACTGAACACCGTGGGAAATGGGTACCTGTACGTACACACACATATACACACACACACACACACACACACACACACATACACACACACACACACATAGAGGGTTCCCTTAATCCAGTTTTGGACAATATACCACCATCTTCCCTATATAAATAATTGTATTCAGTGAAAACACCTCCCATTCAAGAAAGTGGGAGATGAAAAGACAGAGACAGGGAGAGTGAGTGAGAGAGAGCGAGAGAGAGAGGGAGAGAGAGAGAGCGAGAGAGAGTGGGAGAGAGAGAAGGAGAGAGAGAGAGAGAGAGAGCGAGAGAGGGAGAGAGAGAGAGAAAGTGGGAGAGAGAGAGGGAGAGAGGGAGAGAGAGAGAGAGAGAGAGAGAGAGGGAGAGAGAGTTGGAGAGAGAGAGGGAGAGAGAGAGAGGGAGAGAGGGAGAGAGAGAGAGAGGGAGAGAGAGAGAGAGAGAGAGACAGCTCAGTGTTCACAGACATGCGATACAATGACAATTATAACCCGTCCCCAATTAGATCAGTGAAGCACCCACGACCCAGCGAAGACTTTAGGGACAAACGTTTGCACAAATCAGTGCGCTTAACCTGTCAAAGCAGAGTGCATTACCTCAGGGCCCTCTTACCCAGGGCTCCCTCTGACACCATCCGAGGAGAGAGGGGAACAGTGATAAGGGAAATTTACGAGCCCCTAGCTCACAAGAAATCTTACTGACAGACTCTTCCCCCTGCAGAGAAACAGCACGAGCCATAAATCCCAAACAAAGGGGCTAGGGGAGGATGTGTTTTTAATATTGTTCTTGGAGCAAAGCGAGAGGGTGGTCGTCTCCACAGGGGAGCGGCTGCAGCTCGGGGACCTGCCAGAAGCTCCACAGGCAATCAGAGCGCTCGCATGCTGCTTTATGAAGCTCCACTCTAGTGTGCTAACTTGTGTCCATGTTGTATTCGTGTGCAGCATGTGTGTGCATATGTGTAAGGACAGTGTGTATAAAAACAGATTACAGCTGGTTTGTATGCTTGGGTGCCCGTGGGCTAACGCAGAGGAGCTCATGCATGAGTGTGTGTGTGTGTGTGTTTGTGTGTGTGTGTGTGTGTGTGTGTGTGCACGTGAGCCGCCTGCTGTACATGTACAGTATGTTTCAATGATGTAGCAGCAATCTGAAAGTGAGTCGAGGGGGGGAAGAGTTCATTCCTGAAAGTATCCAACCGGGACAGGGACCGTAAACACAGACACACACACAAACACACACAAACACACAGACACACACAGACACACACACACACACAGACACAGACACAGACACAGACACACACACACACACACACACACACACACACACAGACACACACACACACACACACACACACACACAGAGACACACACACACACACACAGACACAGACACAGACACACACACACACACACACACACACACACACACACACACACACAACGACACACACACAGACACACACACACACACACACACTCTCCCTCTCTCCATGTACATCTCCTCTCTCCCTCTCTCCCTCTCTCCGTGTACATTTCCTCTCTCCCTCTCTCCCTCTCTCCATGTACATCTCCTCTCTCCCTCTCTCCCTCTCTCCCTCTCTGCGTGCACATCTCCCCTCCAGTGGTGCGTGCCTCGGGCAGCCAGGGGTCCACAGAGAGCCAGAGGCACGCCTGAGCGCCTCGCTCGGACCCCCACATGAATTTTAATGCTCTGCTGACACACGACACACTCAACTCTCTCCGCTGCTTCTTATGGTTCAGAGGGAACAAATAAGACACAGGAGAGAGAGAGAGAGGGATAGAGAGAGAGAAAGATGGAGAGAGAGATGGAGAGATGGAGAGAAAGAAAAATTCCCAAAACATTTGAGCTCGTATTTGATGGAAACTTTTTTCACTGGCTCACACTCACATAAAAACTTACTGCATGCTGACACACACACACACACACACACACACACACACACACACACACACACATATAGACACAGACTCACAAACAGACACACACACAGAAGGAAAGGTCTCTGTGATGGTGTCTGACAGTCCATCTGTGTTGCAGAGAGATGGACCTGCTTTAAAATGCTCTGACCTGTTTTCAAGGCTACCTCCCACGGCTTTCAAACTCTCACCTCTGCTTTTAAACAAATCACTTTGCACCTCCCGCTATGCTAAGTTATAAATGAAACATCTACACTGATTTATGTTCTGTTAAATGGCCAAGGTTTACGTTTTCTTGAACGGCCTCTTGACTGGCAGGGACAATTCTTTCCATCTGTTGCCAGAGCGCTCCAACAGATGATTCTGAAAACAGTAAATACAGGTCACGGTGTTAGTGAAGGGGAATATGTGGGTCACAAGACTAATTATTCTTCCAAGGCCGCCATTACTTCTCAGGATACTCAGCACGAGGGAGCGACTGCTGCGTGCCAGACGTTCTGTCTGATTCAGGGAAAGGATTTGATCTCCTTTTCCCCCTACAGTGCAACAGATGTGCCTGTAGAGAGCCCACAGCCTGTGAAACCCTTTTTAATTCACCCATTTAACAACATGTGCCCACCTCCGCCCCTCGTGCACTCAAACGCAGCCCTCCAGTGCCCCAAAACAAGCCTCTCCGCCGGCTCCTCCACACACTACATGTCTAGGATCATGCAGAACGACGTCCGGAGTGTTTTGAAATGATCTCACTGTTGGCCCAGCTTTTATTTCTCCCCCAGCAACGGAGGAGGTGGGGGAGGGGGGATGACGGAGGTGAACACGAGCTCCATACGACCCCAACTCCACCAGGGGCCACCTTATGCCTTAAACCACAATATTATTCAGAGGGCAGGTTCAAAAGGAGACGCTTGACCTTGCTGTTCTTCCAGCAATCCCCCATCCAGGGCTTTCCCACTTTAAAAGTTCTGGGATGAGGGGAGAGGAGAGAAGGGGGGGGGGGGGGGGGGGCTGGCGATGGCTCCGAGTGGTTTATGGTGATGGCAATCATTTTGTTATGTGTCTCAGTTGAGCAAATGGTGGTTTTATCCAGAGAAAACAACCTTGGCAGCAGCTGTCATCTGTTCTCCCTTCCTCTCTCTCTGTCTCTCTCTCCCTCTCTCTCTCTCTCTCTCTCTCTCTCTCTCTCTCTCTCTCTCTCTCTCTCTCTCTCTTCCTCTCTCTTTGACATTGCCTGGCCTTGTGTCCATGTTCTCTGTGTGATGGCGGTTAGAGCACAACACAAGCACATCACACATCAGAAGCCACTGAAACTCCAGCTGTTCAAAGCAGCAGACCACGCAGGAATGATTAGTCTGTTCTACATGGGAGTGACAGAATAATGACAAGGTAGGGCAATGAATACACCCACTCTATCACACATAACACACACACATACACACATATATATGTACACACACACACACACACACACACACACACACACACACACACACACACACACACACACACACACACACACACACACACACACACACACACACACACACACAGTGACCCATTTCAGCTAAAGAGAATCAACTAAGCACTGGTCTTAAACATGTCTGTAGCTTGGCTGGAAAGACACATTTACATAGATATACATTCACAAAAAACAATGGACAGCACTCAGTGTAAACTTGATCCTGTAGTTTCTGAACAGTGCTGACATCACTGCCCTTAATTCAAATCAGATCAGTTCTGCAGAGCTAGTCCGGATGAAACTCTGTTCTGTGTATGCTCAATGACCAGGGCTACAAGTTTAAGGACGTGTATCTGGCAGCACAAGTTTCCTTTTTTAGTGTCAGGTAGATCATTTACCCTCCCAGCAAACGTATTACATATTACAATAGAAATACTTCCACTTAAGGAACACAAAGGGTTTTTCCAAAAGGACCCATGACCTTGGTCTGTATTGACCCAGCCTCTCAGAGTCCAGCTCCTGGCAGTGGACACAGGCTGAGTGGGCCAGAGGCCTGGAGATAAGAGATGGCCGCTCCCTCCTTCAGCACTGCTCCCATCTGTGCCATGACCGGCCCCGCGGAGAGCCAGGAGCACCCACATGTGTCTAAGCTGCGACACCTAAGCCCCTAGCCTGGCCAGCGCGCCCTCGCTCTCTCTCTCTCTCTCTCGAACAATAACACTGTCTCATGCCAGTCAGGCCCACTCACTGCCCAGCGGAGTGGCACCCCTCATACACAATGGAAACCACCACGCCAGGATATCGGCAGAGATCTTAGACTACGCCAAGCTGGCAATGTCCCTTTGGCGGGACCTAGCTGTGTCACAGAAAAGTGTGAGAAATGCCACCGTAACGCCTTAAGTTTGAGAGGATGGGAGGAAGTAGACATGAGATGTGTGTCAGCCCTATCCACAACCTTCTAGATCCCGAGCCAGTGGAATAGAAGAGTGGTTTTCGTGGGAACACAAAGTGTCACTCGCTAGCTGTCTGCAGTGCCCTGGTGTCTGGTGAATTCCCTGTTGTTCATTTGATGGATGAGTGTCCACTGATGAGGAACAGACAGCGCAGCGCAGCGCAGCGCAGTCATTTAGGCAGAACAGAATGATGCAAATACACTCTCCTCCCACTCTTCCTCCTCCTCCTCCTCCTCCTCCTCCTCCCTCAATCCTCCAGAATAGATTAGGTTTCATGAGTTTTCCCTTGAAAACACATGCCTAATGCCCTGACTGCTCAATCAGAGCTGTTCCTGGGTGCACAAACGCAAACGGAGTTGACGTGATCTCATCTGTCGCCGCCGATTCAGTCACTGGACCATTAAGAGTGTCACCGACGTCCCCGCAGGCCAAAGGGAGTCACTGCCACATCCTCATGTCTGACTTGTTGCGGCTTTTCGCCTCCCCTCACTGCGGCGAAGGTTCTGGATCATTCTGTTAAGTGATAGGATCAGATGAGCTGCGTGGTGCCTGGTCGTCTGGACGAGACGGGATATTAAGGAATCCTCTCCCTCTGATTTCCCCGGAGACACAATTAAATGGAGCGGGCGAAGGGCGTGCCTGACCCTGGCAGGGAGTGGGTCAGCGGTTGATAGCCACTGGCTACTTCCCATCGTCTGATTCATATCCGAGGTTGGCCTCCGTGGCACTGGGGCCAGGAAGCCTGTTAGGCAACCTCCTGTCTCATTTATTCTGTCTCGCTGAATTAACTAAACATAGGGCTGAAAATCCCACAAAAAGTCTGAGCCAAGATCAAAACCAGACAGAGAGGTTATGTTGTCTGGTCTGAGGAGAAGGATTGGTGAACCTTTCAGCAGACGGGGGGAGACTGATGGACTGCACTTAGGTCTCAACACACCCATAAGACAACAGCTGTGTGAGGGGGGGGGGACAAGCCCACCTGCTCCTATGCAGTAGCTGCCCAGTGCCCTAATGGACTCTTCATCCTAGATCTTGTTACTGCTAAGGGCCGACTGAGATAGATCCAATTACTGTCATATTATGGATGCTCAATCTGCACCCCATTACAGGAGAGTCACCATCGGGCACCAACAAGGCAGCTATCAGTGGCAGCCATTACCTGAATGAGCTATGAGATGGCTGCATGTCATTATGTCACCCTTGTCCAAGACACTGTGCTGAAGGTTTCTCACGAGTTTGAAAACAAACCCAGACATTAAAAAAAGTATCTGCATGATGTCAACTTTGACAAATCCATTTTCTGTCTGAGGCAGAAGTTGTGCTTGAAACCCAGCTGCCAAGTGAAGCTCACTGCAGGCAGCATGAGCTGGAGCACATGGACACCTCCAGACTTGGATCTCCAGCCATGTTGGCAGCCATGTTGGCAGATGCGCTTTTGCTCTGCCAGCCTTTGGAAAGACTACACAGACGGGTCAGCAAATAACAAACTGGGCAGGAGGACAAAGTTGAGTGTGCCGGCATATGTTTGTGTTTGTGTGTGTGTGTGTGTGTGTGTGTGTGTGTGTGTGTAAGTGCAAGTGCATGATTTGGTGGGAGTGTAAATACAGGCACATATGTGAGTGAGAATGAATGTATGAGAGGGGAAACGTGTGTGAGTGAGTCTCTATGTGAGAGTGAGTCTCTCTGTGTGAGTGAGTCTGTGTGAGTGAGTCTGTGTGAGTGAGTCTCTCTGTGAGAGTGAGTCTGTGAGAGTGAGTCTCTGTGAGAGTGAGTCTGTGAGAGTGAGTCTCTCTGTGTGAGTGAATCTCTCTGTGAGTCTCTCTGTGAGAGTGAGTCTCTGTGAGAGTGAGTCTGTGAGAGTGAATCTGTGAGAGTGAGTCTCTCTCTGTTAGTCTCTCTGTGTGAGTGAGTCTCTCTGTGAGAGTCTCTCTGTGTGAGTGAGTCTCTCTGTGAGAGTGAGTCTGTGTGTGAGTCTCTATGTGAGAGTGAGTCTGTGAGAGTGAGTCTCTCTGTTAGTCTCTCTGTGTGAGTGAGCCTCTCTGTGAGAGTGAGTCTCTCTGTGAGAGTGAGTCTGTGTGAGTGAGTCTCTCTGTGAGAGTGAGTCTGTGTGTGAGTCTCTATGTGAGAGTGAGTCTGTGAGAGTGAGTCTGTGAGAGTGAGTCTCTCTGTGAGAGTGTCTCTCTGTGAGAGTGAGTCTCTCTGGGAGAGTGAGTCTCTCTGTGAGAGTGAATCTGTGAGAGTGAGTCTCTCTGTGAGAGTGTCTCTCTGTGAGAGTGAGTCTCTCTGGGAGAGTGAGTCTGTGAGAGTGAGTCTCTGTGAGAGTGAGTCTCTCTGTGAGAGTGTCTCTCTGTGAGAGTGAGTCTCTGTGTGTAAGTGTCTCTCTGTGAGAGTGAGTCTCTGTGTGAGCTCAAGGAAGAGAGCTGTAATGAGCAGGAACTTCATCCAGGGCAGTCAGACCAGAGGGTCATGCAAAGCCTGCTCTCCTTCCTAACCCAACATCACCTGCAGAGAAGCCGAGTTCCTCAAACATCCGTGTGTTAAGCCCTGGTTTCCATAACTCTGCGTAAGTGGATAATGCAGCTCAGTGGAGCAGTGGATAGGGAGCACCATGACCCCCCCTCCTTGGTGTTACACTGGGCAGGGGAATGAAACAAAAACGCTGGATTAGCCAGTGAGCACAACTCTCCCCTCAGCTGCTTTAAGGGCAACTGTCTGTCCTCAGTCAGCAGAGGCTGCTGCTGCTGCTGCTGCTGCTGCTGGGAGTACATGTCCAGAACCATGCTTTCAGTCAGAGGGACCCACCAGAGCAGCTCCTTCCCTCTGGAAGCCTCCCCTGTGTTCCTCCACAGATCAGGTGACAGGGCCTGGCTGCGTTTGACTGCGCTGTGGAGGGTGCGCGGAGGTGGTTAAGTATTCATCATGACGGCCAAGAGACTGCGCTCCATAAAAGCTGCATGGGTGCACCCTCACAATGAAACTGCATGTGATTGGACTCTCTGTGGGGAGGCAGAGCAAGAGTACAAGCCAGTGAGGAGTGAGGCAAAGAGCAAGCTGTGAGAGGCTGCAAGAGGCTCGTGTATGAATTTATTTTTTATTATAGTTTATTTCACTTTACTCTGTTTGTGTGTGTGTGTTTGTCTCTCTGATCTTTTTCTTAGTCGAGTTGTGTTTTCTCCGGCATGGCCCTGTAGCCCCGCGCAAGCTCCTCTGTGGCACGCTGCAGTGTTGTTTCATGAGCACATCATACAGAATAGTGTTACCCCGCTCTCGTGGCTGCTGGCCAAGCCAAACACGCGATTAGGTATCCAGCACAAACACCGGAGCTAGCGGCGAGCCTCTCATGCCACGAGCGAGCCCAAGGTCGCCGGGCCGCCATCTGAGCCCATCTTACCCAGCAGCCTCTGCATCAGCCTGGACTAGGGGAGCGGCCTCAGGTGCCGTGAGGACACGCTGCCGCTGCACCTCATTCGATGAGTGAGTGAGCTGGGGCTCCATCTCAGAAGGGAGGGCTTGTGTGCCGTCCAAAGCTACATTTCGGGGGAGGCCCCGGCCTCTCTCCCTCCAGCATGAATGAGCACATGTCAGCAGCGAGGGGGGCTATGGGTCCAAATCATGGGGCATTACATACTATGAGGGAGTCTCCTCACCATGGGGCATTCAGAACAGCTGTACACCACCATCAACCCCCGCAAAAATAAAGATCAAGAGGGACCCCAAAATGGCCCTGCATGAGCAAAGAATCATGACAGGCAATAAATGAACAATGAATTACATGTGTACTAATGTTCACATATGATAGTAATCAGACCCCTTCCTTCCTTTTGAGTGACACCCGCTTAATCTAGGGCTAGGGTCAACTGGTGGGAGGTTAATGACAGCTTGGAGAGGGCTAATGCATTCCGGGTGGTTAGACAGATTTAAAGCATCATTTGTTGAACTGAGGCCAATGAGACTCAATTTGGGGGTAATGAACCGCAGTGCAGTGACCCAGCCTCTGGACCAATTCACTGGGCGGACGCATTACTATGTATAGTTTACCCACACGTCCTTATGTATACAGGGACTAAACTAAATGGGTAGGTGGAGACACAAAGACATGAAACGCTTCAGAAGGAGTGATAGGAGACATCATGTGCACACTATGCCTCCTGCGCAGGTTAACACGTGGGTCCTATCTAATGGCATCCTTACAGCATTCAAAGAAGGATCTACAATCTGTCGACTGGAAATGTATTTACACAGTCAGCAGTCACAGTCACAGTTCTGTCGGGAACTCAGCGAAACAGTCTTGCAGAAAACACATGAAGAATGCTGAAGTGTGAAGTGGTTGTGCAACTTTAAGATGATCCATGTGGACCACCCCACTTGGAACGCTGGACTCACCCTGTGGAGGGGGTCATGATGCAGCCTCCGCGATCGGCCGTCACCCTGCAGCCGCAGCCCCTCTCCGGCGTGTCGTGGTTCATCCCAAAGTTGTGTCCGAGCTCATGGGCCAGAGTCACCGCTGCCCCCAGAGGATTGTCCGAGTGATCCTACAGAGACCAGAGGAACATTGGGATTGTCAGAGTGATCCTACAGAGACCAGAGGAACATTGGGATAGTTGCATCACACTCAGTGTAGCTTAGATCAATGGAAAGATTGCCATGGATACACATACACACACATACAACACCGCAATCTATTCCATTTCCAAATAAATAAGCCAATTTTCTGAGGAGCTTGCTGTGTGCAGTGTAGTGTAATCCATTTAGTTACGCTTTCCAAAGATTAGGCCCTGACAAACATCGACTAATATACTTTTTTTTTCATAAATGGAATTGCAATTCCGTGTTGCACATGAGGTAGATAATCCATAAAGCACTGCCACAAACAAGCGAAATAATTACTTTTCCAAAAACCCATTGGAGAAACATAACTCAAGATTTGCACCGCATCTGTAATGGCCTGTGTGTTGCCAAGCCAGAATAAATGATCTAGCGGAGACGGTGCCTTTCCAAGCTGTTTCCCAGTGCTATAGCATGTGTGTGTGTGTGTGTGTGTGTGTGTGTGTGTTTGTGTAATACAGTGGCAAAACATCACCTCCATGGAAAGACTCACAGGAAAGTGTGGATGTAAACCTGCAAAGCCTAATGATAAATGGGGGAATGGTGAAAGAAAGATTGACAGTAAGATAAAGAGGGTGTTAAAACATGAAGAGTCTTAGATGAAACAAGGCAGTCTGAGGAAGGACTGGCTTACAGATAAAGGGAGAGACGTGGAAACTGAGAGAGAGAAGGAGAGAGCTCAGCAGCTGTCAAGATCTTCCACTGAGGTCTTAGGACAGTTCTAGAGTGGTTCTAAGTGAATTATGCAGTGTATGTGCAGCTCTGTGGATGTGAGTATGTGTGTATGTGTGTGTGTGTGTGTGTGTGTGTGTGTACATGTGTGGGTATGTGTGTGTGAGAGAGGCAGAAAGAGTGGTGTGTGTGTGTGTGTGTGTGTGTGTGTGTGTGGGTGTGTCTGTGAGTGCATTTATGTGTATGCATCCTTCCTGCGAGTGTGCGCAGAGAGCCGGGCGAATGGAGAAGATTCTGGTGGCTGTGCATTATTCAAATGACGACGCACCTCATGATGACGAGGTGCTCGAATGCTGCGGACAGCTGTAGCTGCGAACGCGCCAATTTCCAAATCACTCTGATCTAGAGTGCCCCTCACACACCCTGCTGACACTCACCGCACACAACCACATCAAACCGGCCACATCAAACTAGCCGCGGCTCACTGCAGGCGCCCATCGGCAAAGCCTTCAAACCACGGTGATGCACACATCTGACATTCTACACATAATGTAGGTTCAACTTCCATGAGCGTCTGGAGAGTGATTGCATGAAAACGAGGCTGAAACAAGTGCTCAGTAAAACCCTTCCAGCATCAAAGTGGGTATTGCTGTGGCCTAATGGAGACGGATTTGAGTCGATGCGAAAAACATATTTTGGGGTCCTTCCATGTTGCGGCTATAGGCTCTGTAAACTTGCCAAAGACTTTTCAATGCCTGAATGGATACAACAGATCCAGGATCAGTGATTGACTCCTGGACATGTCTAGGCTCCGATTCAGGACTGTGGAAGAAAACAGAGAAGGAATGCGGAGGGGACAGAGTGATTTGTGTTCGACATTAAAAACAGTCTCAGCTGGTTTGTATAGATGAAACTTCTGAGTGATATACCCTGAGACTAATATGATTCCTCATGTTGAATGGCCCTGCGAGACGATTCGCTCTCTCTCGGGGGGGAGGCTGAGTTACTTCCACCTCAGCTTCCAGTCAAAACAAACAAGGGCATCGACCGACGCACTCGAATAGAGCCGCGGAGCAAACAAGATCCCCAATCCCCCTGTAATCACTGAGGTCTCAGGTCACCCTCAGCATGAGCAGGAGTGGGTAAACCCCTCGGGGCAGTGGAGTACAGCAACCTGGTCCACACCCTGTGGAGAGAGAGTTTGGTGTTCGCCAGTGTGAAGGAGAAGTGTAAGGTTCCACTGTATGTTCCACTCTCTCCCCAACTCTCCTAAACGCTGTTTTCTGTTCCAGCCCTTGTGTGGATGTGATGGGTTTACGCATGCTGACTTTGTTGTGCCCTGCCTCTTGAAATCGCTTCAGGCTTGACTCATGTAAGTTGATACAAGGCGCGATTTACAGCCAATGCCTTGGGAATGTGGGCGCACTGCACGATACTACGCCTTGAGATCAGTTGTGTGGATGTGTTTGGGAACATTCAAGACAGCCACTACCCCAGAAACCTCACTTAACCTTCAGGCTAATGGGAGCAGGATGTCTGACAGCAGAGATGTGCCGAGAGGCTGGGGAGATGGAGGACAAGGAAACAGCAAGAGAAAATGAACAGACGGCAGATGAGTAGTGTTTAGATGTTCTGTGATGATTGTTTGCAATTAATCTGGTTTACACTGAAGGTTCAGCCAAATGGGTAAATCTTGTCTGTGAAAAATAGCCTTTTTTATTCGTATCTACACATCTGTCGGTAACAGAATGAGAACAGCAGCTACAGTTCCACAACGCAACCGCTCAGAACCATTTTGGCCAATCAGGATCCACTTACCATGACGATGCCACCTGACTGCTCAGCTGTGCACATGCTCATGATCGGAGCCATGCCTATGGTGGTACCCTGGAAGTAGACCCCACTGCAGACAGGCAAACACACAAATGTAAGAAACCAAAGTAATCGGTGCAGTTATTTTTTCAGCAGTGGGAACATCAGCCTCTTTTTAAGTGACCATGTTTACAAGAAGAAATAAGCAACAGCCTGTAACCTTTTAAATATAGGCTTACTACTTTCTTCTATCCAAAGAGCTTGTCATATGGAGTGACCTGCTAATCCTGACACTTAAGTGGAACACCTTACTATATGTCATCCTAGATATCTGCCTAGTACCTTCATAGAGTAGAGCTGAGAATACTGGAAAAAATGACAAATGGAAATAAAAAAAATAAAAAAACACAAGATGTACTTCATTTGTCCAGACGTTTGTCAAACGCTCTAGTTAATTCAATTTCAGTTCAGTTAACTCAGATTTAAAGTCGATTTTTACAGTCAGTCAATTGATGCATAGTGATGAGTACACGCTCTGCTAACCATCCTGGGACAATTTGGGATTAGCATATTGGAAAGCTCAGTCAAACATCCACCCCTGCCCACCCTCCCACATCCTCATTTGGCTGACAGGACTTCACACGCTGTGAGGAGAGGGAGTGTGTCGGTCTCTGTCCCACCTGACCAGCTGGGCGTTGTCATGTGGTCTCAGGGGAAGCAGCTTCAGCTTCCTCCAGTCCAGGAACTCGTGCAGCGTGGTGAAGGGGTCCTGTGAGACGGCACACTTGTCTGAGTCACTCCACACCTCCAGCCCCACAAGGGCCACACGGATGTTCAGGGGCCGGTAGAACTGGGGGTAGAAAGGGATGGAAGAGCATCTCAACATCAATCTTCATTGAGATTACTTTTATAAAAGGATAGTTCAACCCAACACATACATTACTGCTGTCATTGCTGTTAAGCCACAAACTATATTTATTAGTTTTCCTGCCTAATTATGTAGTGGAAATTGTTTCAATCCATCCATGGACTGGATGGTTCAATCTATTTCCGTAGTTCTGTTCAACTGAACAGTTCAATCCATAGTTCAATTGAAACACCCTTTTGAAGAAAGAAAAAGTTGTCTGAGAGAACAGCTAATTCTCTCCTAACTCCAGACCTGTCATTCTTCTCCCAGCCTTTAGACGACCTCTCCTCTGAAACATAACCCCTTAGGTGGCTGCTCCTCAATTGTCATCTGTCCATCATCACTTCCTCCATCCCTATCCATCTGTGCTCTGGGGCTTGTTTGAAGCTCAGGAACATCCCAGCCCAGCGCACCAACCCTGGGTTCTCACTCAGGCTTACCTTGTCCACATAGTTGGCGATCTCAGCCAGCCTCTGCTTGACTTTCTCCACGTCTTTGCCTTGTTTCTGAAACTGAGAGGAAAAAGTGTTAGGCTCTGTTGTTGTACTGATGCCAAACTACATTGGAGAGATGGATTTCGTTTGAAGTTTGTTTTGGGTTGCTATTGCATAGTGCAGTGTTCAATATATGTTTGAAGAGCCATTTAGCCCAAGTCACAGCTGCAGGTCAGTGAGATTAATGGGTTGGAACAATTTGAACTGGGGATTATTAATCAGGATCTGGCTGGACCGAACATAATTTCTCCAGGAAAACCGCTATTATTTCATAATGACGTACTGAAATAATTTATAGAGGATACGTCCAGTGTTTCAGAAAATGTATGGTTTTAAAATGAAACTCTGACACGACTGTGAGTACTTCATTTACTGCCTATTAGGAAACAAGATTGACCCAGTCCTCGTCTCCAGTAACAGACTTCCTCCGTCTTCCTGTGTTTGTCTTTGTGTGGTGTCTTTGTGTTTAAGTCTGTCTCTCTGTTTGTGTTTGATTGTTTTTTCCTGTACACGTGTTTGTGTGCAACTTTATTTATGCAACTGAGTGTCTTATTTGTTTGTGTGAGTGTGTGCGTGTGTGTGTGTGTGTGTGTGTGTGTTAATGACCCCACTCAACATCTACTGGTGTGACCCACATCTGCAGTCTGGCATCAGTTTCCCACTTCCTGTGTGAAGCTCTTAGGGTCAGAGCGAGATGTAGAGATATAGAGAACATATGTGCTGTTCTTCCACTGGACACCCAGCCAAGCATCCAGCAGAGCAAATTACACGCTGAATCCCCACAACACAAGAGGCTCATGAACTCACACTCTTCCTATACCTTGAGGTTTTAGAGTAATGTTATTTCCCTCACAACCCTACTGCATTCAACAACATTACCGGCACTATCCCAACCAAAACACTGCAAAATATGTCCTCTAGTTAGATCCCGCTGTATTTTTATAGACTGTGACAAGTTCAATATGAAATGCTGTTGTGGGAGAGAGCCAGAAGAGTCTCTCCACCTCTCTCTGTTTCAGTGTTGGCAGATGGGAAGAGTATCCAGTGCAAGCTTATCTAGGCTGCTCTCACCCATGCAATCAGTGCTTCTATAATCAGCGTTTCCTCTGCAGATAGAGCCAGGAGGAGAGGGGGAGAGCTGGGGAGAGCTGGGGGAGAGCTGGAGGGCTCGTCTGCATGGAGTGGCACAGGGCAACAGGAAGAGTTCATCCCAGTGGCTTACCTCTCGGTTGTCAGCTACAATTATCAGCTCCACATACTTGGTGGTGCTCTGGGCTTGTCTCCTGTGCTGAGTATGGAAAAGAGAGAGAGGCAGAGAGGAACAGAGGGAGGCGGGGGGGGGAGACAAGGACAGAGAGGGAAATAAAGAGAAAAAGGGAACAATATCAGGGGGATGCTGACAGGACACATTAGACGTTGTTTAAATGCATTCAGGGAGTCTTGCATGACCAGTGGTATATAACACCTGAACCACAAAACCACACACAGCAACAAATCACAGAAAACTACTTATGGCTTCGTAATTAGAGAAGCTTTCTATCAGTTCTGAGTCCTGCGGTCTGTCCTCTTTGCAAATGTGCCCCTCTCATTTCAAGCCTGTAGGTAATTATTCATAAACCCTTCTAGAGAGCGGCACTTAGGATTCCACTCTGCCGGTAAATCAGGCCTTTTCTGGACATCCACATCTTTTGAGTACGTTTTATCTGACACAGCTAAAAGCGGGGCTTTTTTTAGTTGCCCACGGTGGCAAAGACAAACAGAGCCCACGTTTCCCCTCTTCCTCCGACAACCCCTGCAGCCATGCCAAGACGTGATTGATGCCTTGCAATGTCTTAACCAGTACGCTTAGGGACAGGATGCATCTCTTTGGGGAGCGCCGTGTCTGAAGAGGACAAGAACACCAGCTGTGTTTGCTGAGGTTAGTGATTCACCATGGGACGTAGGGTCCATATTTGTGAGACATTAGATTTAGTCGCTTTAATTAAACAAACTCAGTTGGAAAACATTAGGGTGATCTGCAGCCATGACTCAGTGCAAATATACATCATCATCAGTGTGTGAGCAGCTAGTCTAATTGCAACTAATGCATCCTAATCTGATACATATTTGGAACTCCTGAGTGTTCTGAAAGGATTTATATCTATGTCGGAGAAACTCTTCACATCTCAAGTCCTTTCTTTCCCCACTTCCTTTATTTGAGCTCTGCGGTCTGACCACACAGTCTCCTTCACCTTAAATCAACGCTGACCTATACCCACTGAGAGTAGAGTACAGCATGAATGGGCAGCTCTTCTAATCTATTTGTAGCTTGTGATCCATATGTTCAGGTTACCGTCTCTGGCTGTCTGAACATGCCCAGCGTATGGCCACGCCACAGCAGGGTTGGCAGCCTTCCCTCGGCCCGCTGCGAGCTCTATCTTTAGTCTTCCTCACCAGGGAGGGCCGGGGTTATCACGGCAGAAGTCGACACAAACCTGCCGTCGCCTCACGTGTTCAGAGGTGTCAGAGGCTCTTATCACCAATACCCTCAGCAGGCTGTACCACGCTAACACCCCTTATCACAAGGTTGCCTTCTCATTGCCAGCTGGAGATATGTGGCTCTCTTACACTTCAGGTCACACTAAAATAAAAGTGTTGCACACGCAATCCACTACAAGGGGTAGGACGACAACAAACGTCTCCTCCTATAAAGGGGCCTGCCTTTGAAGCCAACCCCCATTGGCCATGACATCTGTTAGATCGTGGAGCGCAATAGCCGGGCACTTAATTGAATGAAGAGCCAATGTCATGAGATTAAAAAAAGAGATGCAATGAGAAGCAGCACAAATAAAGGGCTCTCTCAAAGCGAATAAAGGCATATTTTGAAGAGCGTTATAAATCACAGGGAGCCCTGTGTGTTGGGCTCCTGACAGCCTGCGTTGGCCCGTGCTGAATCATCAGGCAGCCAGCGCCGCCGAGCACAGACTCCATCTCACATCTCTTTAGGAAATCAGGCCAGAGCCAGACAAAGAGGCTCACATTAACCCTTACGACAGCTTATCAACAGCAGGGAATGGGGCCACTTGTCATCTACTGCACCAGATGACAAGAGAGACGGGTAATTGGTTTGATTGCAGAATGTGTGTGTGTGTGCGTGTGTATTAGTGTGTGCCTGTGTATTTGTGTGTGTATGTGTACTTGTGTGTATATTTCTGAGAAGGAGAGGCGAAGGCAAGGTCAGTGGCTCCTCTGCCAGGTGAGAACACGGAGGCGGAAAATCTGATTCTGACATAACCTTATCCATATGCAAACAGACACACATTCTCGCCTTCTCTCTCTCTCTTTCTCTCTCTGTCTTATACACACACACACACTCGCACACACATAAACACAAACCTAAAAGACCCTAAATAGAAATAGATATGATAAGATACGATATGAATGCACTTAATACTTTCACACTAAACAGTCACAGTAAATGTCTGTTCAATGAATGTGATAATGAACCAGTAAATGTCTAATCAGAGTGTCTAGATTAAGATTGTGTTTTGTTGTTAATTCCCCCCCCCCCCAACGGTGTACTTGAACTTTCCCTGACCGATGTGTGTTTGTGGAGGATTTAACAGCGACAAAGTTGAGGAGGTGTTGGCGAGCAGTTTGAAGAGAGCAGTTAGTTGGGTTGAGCACTTTCCACTGAGCACTTAAACTGCGTGCTCAGCAGAGCTCCGCGGATGGAGCAAAAATAGCCCAATGTTTTCTGCTTGATGTGAACGTGCTTAGTGAACCCGTCGCTTCGTCTTACTCGGGTGCTGAGCCTGTGGAGCGGGTCGCTGGCGTCGGGCGAGTTCAGGCTGAAGGGGTTGGAGATGTTGGCGCCGTGCCCACAGGAGCCCAGGGTCAGGTTCAGGTGCTCTCCGCGGTAGATCCGGTGGGTGGTGGGGTGGAGGGGATCTCCCGACGGCTCCAGTACAAAGGTTTTATCTTCAAGTGTAATCAGTCCCCTGTGACAAACAGAACAATAAGAGCTAATATCTGGGGTGCTTGCTGCTGGGTCTTTAAAATGACAAAAGAGTGCAGGTAACTTCACCATCTGTCCTAGGTATGATTGTGTGTGTGTGTGTGTGTGTGTGTTTGTGGTACTCCAGGGTGAGGATATTAAATCATCCATACAGAGAAAAACTACATGACACAATTTTACTGCTTCAGTAGCACCAATGTCAACAACACATTTCTCACTTACAATCTAAAAATAACATGACATTACAATACACAGATCTTATCCTTAAGCTGGATGTAAACTTTCAACATTTCATCTATGATTACCCCACAATTGTATGCATCCAACAATGTTTTCACAGTGCAACTTTCTGTACCTTTTCCAATTGTGTCTTAAAAAGCCTTCATGCAAGACCTTTACCTCAAACCATCCAGCTAAATCCAGACACTGGTTAGGTCCTCTGAAATATTCATATTCTCATCCAAGTCATCCACTCTCTTAGTCAGTGGGACATCAATAAGTGGATATTTTGCTAAATAAATAAATAGTATCCGTTCGGTTACTATCCGTCTTTAGGGGTTGTGGGAGCGCTTTCTTCCCTGCGAATGTTCTCACACTTAGAGGCTGGAAGTGGTGATTTAAAGTGACATCTTCATGCTTTGAGACAGATCTGAACCGTAGGGTCTTTAGCAACCTTCTAAACCACATAAACTTCCTTGAAAATCCCACAAGCTCAACTTCTGCCAACCAAAATCGGCCGCAATTTGTCTTGGCCAATGCAGCGTGCAACAGAGTTCTCATCAAAATGAACTGTCCACATTTGTCAGACTGAAGAGTCTGGAGGCAGGTTGCAAAGCTTTCAAAATGTAAAAATACTACAAAAAAAACTAACAACAACAACAAAGACCTGCTCTGTTAAAAAGAAGACGTTTACAATAAGCAGCATGCAGCTCTGCTGACGGTGAGGACATTTGCTGGCTTCATTGTGAAGACATTCCTGCTGTTGTCCAGCAATATTATCAGCGTAATTATTTCTCCCTGACATGTGCAAATGGTTATTTTTCCAACATTTGATATCATTATAGAGCTAAGGGGGAATTCCAACCAAACACAGACACGCAAAAGTGTGAGTTTGCACGCATACGCACTCAAACACACACACACACACACACACACACACACACACACACACACACACACACACACAAATGATAATTCGATATTGTGTTCTCTGCCTCTATGATAATGTGGTGGACAGTTTGTCAGCGGGATCACCACATCACTGTGGCTAGAGTCACGCCACGTCAAAACTCATTAGTCCTCCTGGCTGTGAGGCGCTCCATGACGCTCGGGAGTCATGTGGCATTTGCAGCGTTTCCCTCCACGTTTCCTCTGGGTTCCTGTTAGTGATTAGGGACAGGCTGTCTCCAGGAGAGACGAGACCTCAGCACCGAGACGAGGGGGATGCTTTTGTGTGCAATGACGACCATCAGCCTCTCCACCACAAACAGAAAACATAGGACTGCCAAGTGAGCTAATTCAACACCAGGAGAGACTGTACATGACATGAGCTCTCCGGTTAAAGTGACAGCAACAGGAATAGGGGACACGCATGGCAGAGGAGGCATGTGAGTCCACTGTGGCGTGAATAACATGGAAACCTTCGTGCCAGGACCAGATCGGACCCAGCGGGGCCGGGCTTAACTCACCTGAGCCCGATGCAGGTGCTGAGGCCAATGTCTGACCGGGCGTGACCCTCCACCTCTCCGTGGTAGTAGCAGTTCACCTGGGCAAAAGAGGAAACATTCGTGTGAAGTGGGACATGAAACCAAATGAGAGAAGATGACTAATAACTAATTCAGTGTTGGTGCTAATTAGCTGCAAAACATAACAGAATGACTGGGCTACGAACACTTGAACAACATGCTGTGGTGCTTGACAGCTCCCATGGAGCATGTGTCCCTCAGAAGGCTGAGCTGGAATGTGGGGGACGTGAGCGCTGTGGCCGTCCAGGACAAAGGCATCCTGTCTGAGGCTGAGCAGAGACGACTGAAAACACTGGCAAAGAGAGCTGCCACAGCCACAAACAATAAAAGCAAATGAAAAACCTCCCACATCTCTACTAAATCTCTGTCTCTCTCTATCTCTCTGTCTGTCAGGTTTTCACTCTCGAAGTCTGATCGTCTTCATGTCTCTCTCTCCGTCTGTCTGTCTGTCTCTCTGTCTCTCTCCCTTTCTCTCTCTGGGGGGAAAAGCATTTTTGGGGCTGCTATTTTCAGAAGTGGTTCACCTCTCTCCTTTCCCATGTTTTCTTTGACATGTTCAGTGCAGTGTTGTCTTTGGATTCCCACCAAGGCCCAGAAGCCTAAGAGTTAGTAATTAGATTGCCGTTCCTATTCCTCCTCTGCTGAGATAGCGGAGAGCCACATGTCACTGTTCACATACAAGGACTGGCTCCAGGTCCTTCACTGTAAGTTACTCTCCAGAACATGGGTCCCTCTCAAACAGTTGTGGGAAAATGGGATCGCCACAATAAAATACTTACATAAATAGAAATGTCACTGGAGGGTTTGCGTGATGTATTGCGTTATACTCTTTGCTGGCAGATTGCTTGAATGCTATCGCAAATGCAAATGTTATCACTGTGTGAATAAATACAGTGCTATATATTCTGAAGTCTAATGTCGCTTGAAATTAATGGGAATTCGATTCAGAGTGTAGCTCTAAACTAAACTGTAAAAGCCCTTCTGAGATATGGCTCTATGCCATGGACATACTGTTCAGTACCAGAACCTGTCTGTGGTGGATCATTCGCTAATAGCCTGAGATTAAACGTATGCATCTCCACTGCTTTAAAAATGAAATACTGGCTGCTGTAGCCCAGATGGAAATGCTGGCTTTAGCATGGAGCATTGATGCCACGGACAAATACATATTTGATGAGATGATGATTGCTCTGCATAGGGGATATGAATAGCCTGGCCATTCTGAGACTGTGAGTGGGCTTATCTGTCAGGAGCTGGCACTGTCTAAGGTTTGCCAAGATGTCTAAAGTAGGGAATAAAGTATATAGCTGCTAAACATAATGGACTTAATCAAATAAACACATATGAGACTGAGAGAGATTCCATCACAGCATTGGGTATTTAATATACGTGCAGTGGGGATATGAGGTGATGATACTATGGGGCTTGGAGCAGAAAGCACCAGTTTTAAAGGGCTTCCATCAAGAGTCATGTAAATGGAACGAAGGGAGAGAAAGTTCACTAGCGACTCCCTCCCATGGTGATGGAGCGCTGACACACGTTTGAACCTGCTGGAAGCCCGCGCTGGACAGTATGTCAGACCTCCTCCCTGCTGACAAGCCCAATAAATCCCACAAGCATCAGTACCCCCTAATGAAGCCTTGGCCAGACACTCCCTCCACAGGGCTGGGTCCTGTCAGTGAGCCCGGGGCCTAAGGGCTTACTCACATCAGCCCCATCCTAACTCTCAATGGCTTTTTCATACTGTCCCATGCTGATACACAGGCAGTCTGTGTGAACCATTGCCATTAAGTGGATGGTGGACGACAAGTCCTGCTAATTTGTCATAGGGCTTTAACTCCAAAGGAGTCATCTGAAAGATGGTGAACTCTAATGGATAACATCCAGTTGCAAACCCCTCCGAGACACTCTGCGACATGCTGATGTGAAAATCATAGATTTGAAACAGGCCAGTCCACTGACTGGCCCTGCATGGTCTAAGCCCTTTGCATGCCTGGTGCTCGAGTGGGAGATCTCAGAGGAGCAATCACAGGCCCTAACCATGGCCAAACCCAAGACAACTCCTTCATTGTGTCTGCACTAAGCAATGGCTGGAATGAGCTGTGTCTGCCAAAAGGACCAGATATGTCCCAGGTCCACTGTTGACTTCACCTCTCACTGCTGTTTCACAACAGCTGCATAGCAAATATTTAGGTTGAATGTCCCCGGGAGCAAGAATGTGTAGGCGCACAGTTGTCAGAGAGCGGAACATTTCATTTCTTGCAGCATTCTCTTAATGCCTCTGTTGGTAGAGCTGAGCTGGAGGACTCGTGTCAGCATCACAGCTCTGTTAGACTGCTCACGGTCTGGAGTCATTCCCTTTGGATGGAATTTACATTGATGGTTTCTCAAAGCAACTTTCCCCCAAGGTCAATGATTTTGCAGTTACACTCTATTCCCATCTTTAATTGGCACTCCAGAACTATGGCACATTGCCTGGATTCAATCATATACAAACTACATGTTCATGTGGTGAAATGTCACTAAGTCAGAAAGAATAAGAGCTGAGCTCCATGATGAATGAGAGAATGGCTTGGACAGTGTTCACGCAAGGTCAGGGCACTGACTCCCTCATACTGCAGTCGCTGGGATGCACAGGGATGGCCAAGAGGCCCACATGTTGCTTGTCAAAGCTCCTCTCTCCCCGCTTGGAGCTCAGTTGTGAAACCTCCGCTCAAAGCTTTTATTGACCTTGACCAGAGCTGGCAGGAGCAGCTAGCCTGTCCTCTTCCTCCTCGGCGCTTTAAATCTAACCCAGGCCACAAACAGGAACACGGGTATGCTACACGAGGGGTACCTGAATTGCACCCCTTTCCTTTTACTAGAGAAGTCATTTTGTTGCCTTGTATTTCATAAAAGTAATCACAAATTATGGACAGGAAGGCAAAGATGACAGCTACCATTAGTGTCTAGTCACAATGGGCTCTACCCATAACCGCAGCCATAACTTTTGTACTAGGAAATATGAAAGCATTTAAATCCAGCACAAACACTTGTGTAAATCAATGGTTATGACATTAAATGTTTATCCATGCTGAGGGAGTCATAAATGCTATATGGTTGATGAGTAATTAGCTAAGAGCTCTCAGTGCCCTAATATATCTCTGGCTGTAATATTCAGGGGATGCAGACTGTTCTAACCGGAGCCTGACCGCTGCTTGCTCGTCAGCTGTTATAAGAGAATTATGCTAATTCCCTGGATCTCAGCTCCTGTTGGGGTGCTGCCCAGATAACTTGTGGTTTGCTGAATCGAAGTCCGTGGGTACAGGGGATAAGGAAGGAGACCTTCTATTTTGGCTAGTGCTTCTGTTTTCACGTACAGCCGAAGCCTGATATATTTAAGAAGTTGGGCTTTTCCTGGCAAAGTCAATGTTTGTGGAATGTTTCCATGTCCAAACTGGCAACACCAAAGATTGTGAAAAGGACACATCAGAGTTTCTCAATCACCCGTCTCTGGACAACAGACTTGGAGCCCTCTGTGGATGGAACAAAGGGCAAGCTACTAGCTCATGGTTGATCTTTTTTAGGGAGGTACAGATCAAGGACTACTGGATTATAAACTTGGTTCACAACACAGTGTGTGGAGAAGTCAACAAGTTTTCGCTCACTTAACACTGAGTCGAGTAATACATTCCCAAAACACTGCCGCAAATTATGTTGTTATGCTTCCATGAACATTAGTCTCTAATAAGAGAAGGACTATTAATAAGGATTGTTCATGTTTATGTAAGTATAATTTGACTTATGTACTGTAGAAGTCATCTAACACTGTTCACGATATGATTGAATAGTTGTATGCCCCAGGCCAACCCCTCTGAGTCTCACTAAAGGAGTCTTTCCACTGCAGGAACTCATTAGACTTTCAAGTGGCTCAAGCGTTTACAGAAACGACCCACTGCCAATAATTTGATCGCAACGTCAATCAAATTGTGTCATCAATTCCGAGCATCAACATTAGGCCGTTAAAGCAAGGAATTTTTAGGATTACCCCAAGTAAGGTCGAGTCAATAGTTGAGTTTTGGTAGAAAGGAGCTAACACTCGATTAAATGGTTTCCTGGCAGAATTACTTGCTAAATGAAGATACCTGCACCACTGTTGATTACTTAAAGTCTATATTTTAGCTGATGTTTTGTGTGTGTTCATTCAGTGACCTTAGCATGTTAACTCTGTAAGCTATAAGTGTGTGGTAAAAAAGTACACTTGCTGCTTTTAAAAGGGGGGGACTGTTGTTGTCTTCCACTGATGTCATGTTTAACCAATAAAGGTAAAGGTAAATGTCTGATATTTATCCTGAAGTAACTTATATAGGCGTCCTGCAGCGGCTGGGAATGGAACCTGGATTGACCACTTAGTGCCCACTGTCATAAGCTCCATAAGCGTCAACCATCACGCCAAGACCCACCCAGCAGTTTCAGGGCTGCATAGAAATACCTACCCCAGATTAAGTACTTATTTCTCCCCCGAAAACAGCAGTGGAGTTCCTGCAGTGCAAAGGCACCTTAACACATGCTGTTGCTTTGATGATGACTTTAGCCGTGTCTTACTGTGAGGTTGGGAGAGCCCGTGACCACGCTGCCATCCTCCAGGTAGTGTGTCTCCGTGTAGTGACTGGCAAACAAGCCCCTGCAGAGATAAGCACACACACAGAGGACATTTGCTCAGAGCATGAAGAGATACAGCAAAAAAGCACTGACACTTTCAATAGCCTATCCCTCGCAATCGCTCCGTCCCTGCTTCAGAGTGAGACTACACTACCGCTGAAGAACCAGGCATTGATTTAAGCATGAATCACTCCTGCCCTGAGCAGGCCTGCGCTAAATGGGTGTCTGCAGCGGAGGAGGACCCTCTAAATGTTAGAGTCAGGGTGAAAACCGCTGCCTTTTCCCGCAATACCATGAGCCCTGAGACTGGCGGGAGGAAGCGCTCTGTCAGCGTAATGGGCCCACTGTCAGCCAGCAGGCACTCTACTTAATACCCGTTCCTTTGTGTTTCACTAGCTCACTCTGACTTCAAAGGACAGGGGAAGAAAATGATAGTCTGCAGTTACGTGCGAGTGATGCCTGGTGAGTGGAGATTGGTGGACATAAATTCAATGGCAGAAGAAGTGGTGAGTCGTGTGTGTGCACTTGAGTAGAGGGGCAGAAAGAAATGGCGCTATTTGGCTGTCCTTCGCTTCGAGAAGGTTATCATTAAAGCACTGGAGGGGGGGTGGGCTGCACGACTTGGGGGCAGGAGGCGACAGTGGGGGTGTATCCTGTAATGGTATGAGCTCACACACAATAGGATCCCTGATGAGATAATTATTACAGCATGTGTATGAATGTGCATGCATGTGTGTGTGTGTGTGTGTGTGTGTGTGTGTGTGTGTGTGTGTGTGTATGTGTATGTGTGTGCGGGTGTGTGTGTGTGTGTGTGTGTGTGTGTGTGTGTGTGTGTGTGTGTGTGTGTGTGTGGGTGTGGGTGTGGGTGTGGGTGTGTGTTTATATGTGTGTGTGGGTGTGATTGTAAGTGTGAGTGGACACACAAACTGCAGGACACCAGCAGATGGCTGCTCAGTGATAATCCACACTAGCGGAGGCTCCGTGGTGGGCTGGGCTGCCTGACTGACCCCAGCAGGCCAGGCGAGAGGTGTGGAGTCACGGGGACGTTTGGTTCACGTCAGACCCTGTCAGCATGACATGTGATGGGCCTTAACAAGCCATAAAGAGCAACAGGGCTGGAGCCCATCTGGAGGCATCAAAGCCATCCACGGAGAGCAGCAAAGACTACACCAGAAAAAAAAAACCTCACTGTCTCTCTCCCCCGACCAGCAAATGCACTCATTAAGACCTGAAGCCTAACCGCCGTAGGCTGATCCAGGATGGCTTAGACCCAGGCTCGTAAATACAGCCCCCACCCTGACAGAGCGTCAGAAGTCTCCAGAAACAAGCAAAGGCATCCAGTCATCATCCAACATCTAATTAGTCATGATCAGCACGGGTGGATTTGGCAAATATCAGGTCCCACGGGGCCTGGACTTAAGACCTGAGATTTCAATCAGATGTCCATATTTTGTTTGGGTTGTGGTGTGCCGAGTAAATCATTCACACCCTAGAGGGGGTTTAGTTGATCAGTCTGCTGATATAAGAAGGACTGCCTTGGGGTAGTCATATAAACACACACACACACACACACACACACACACCCAATGCAGGTCTGAGATCCAAACATCACACACCAGCATGCCACGCCACCAGCTGAGCTCATCTCATCTCATCTCATCTGCTCTGTTCTCTGTGGCTGTGGCTGTGGCTGTGTTTGTATCAATCAGCAGGAAATTAATGAGGCACAGGAGGTCAGTTGTTCACACTTAATATGCATTAGCAAGAGGCCCCGCCACAGGTCACCGCCTCCTACACAACCAAGGGCCATCAAGTATGCCTGCCAGCAAGAGCACCAAGAGTCAACAGAGAATGGAGCGCTAAGTACTACTCTTCAGGATTACACCCTTCAACCCCCACACAGACAGGACAATATGACACTGTACACGTGTGTCCACAGTTTAGGCCACGTCCACACGGAACCTGGATTGCCTGAAACCGGAAACATTTTTGGCTCCGGTACTTTTTTGCATCGTGTCCACACGGAGCCGTGTCAAGAAAAATCTGCGCACCCACACGGAAACACTGGAGCGGAGTGGAGTGGTTGAAAACGCTGTAAAGACGTCATGGAGTATGCGCATAAAGTGACAGAAGACAGAAGTCGAGATCCAACAAAAAATCTTCCGATTGCTGAACGACTTCTCTACCACCTGAAATCACTGTTACCACAGAAGTCATAAAGGACTAGTTAAAATCGCGCACTTCGCCATAACCCTCGTTTGTGTTAAGTTACCGTTTTGAAACTTCCGTCTATAATAAAAGTCTTTTCACGTCTGATTTGCTCATATAGGCTTATATGACACTTTTAAAAAATGGTTTTGAACAATGGTCCGATGCAAATAGATTAAACACTGTTAGATTAAAGTGTGGCTTGGTAATGTCATCTCTTTCCTAACCAGCTTCTTAACAACATCCATTTAGTCTATGTTGTTGCTGTTATGAGGTGACGTGGCGGGGTTAATAAGGGTTCAGGCTGAGGTTGCGGGGCGTGGGGCGTTCACATCATAGGGTTAGAAAATGTGCGGATCGGGCGTCCACACGAACACGGATCCGCTGGCGGGTTGGAATCTTTCCACTCTGGAGACCGGATTCAAAAGGTTGCGGATTCAGAGACCCAATCCGCCAGGTTCATGTGGACGGAAGGCAGATCCGACAACATTTCTTTCCTGATTCAGGCAATCCAGGTTCCGTGTGGACAGGCCCTTAGTGCTTTAATCTTAAAAGAAGAGTTTGCTATTTCTTTACTTTTAATGAGGACATGAATGGGAGTGTTTTTCTATTGCTTCATGTCTGTAACAGGGATGACAGAGTAACCTCATTCTCATTTCAGACACGAGCAGACAAGGCAGGGCAGGCAATCTTCAGTGAAAAGAAAAGTGGCGTAATCTTGACAATGCCTGTAACATCCGGTACCATCCAATAACAAAGACAAGCCTCTTCTGTTTGGATACCATCTTAACTGAAAATAATGAACACAAATACAAGCATGTACCAGACATCATTCTAATATCATCTTTGATATTTGTTTTGGTTTCGTAACAAGATCTTCTGAGAGTTTTATCAAGAATCAATTTCAAACAAAGTCTGTAATGTCAATAGTAAGATTAGCTATGCTCTTGTAACTCTTTTTTTATGTCTCTATTTCTACATACAGGTCTTTAAATAAGATGGATTCATTTGCAGAGCTGGTGTTCAAGGGTGTGTGAAGCCATAACTACTCTGCGTGTTAGAACACAATGCTCTGATGGGGTGTGAGGACTCTTATCAATTCAAACATGGGGATCAATGGAAAGCTGTTGTCTGATCAAGCAAAACACACACACACACACACACACACACACAAGCCATAAACTGTCTTTACTTGAGAGTAGTGAAAAAGCACCAGTTTTCACATCAAACATTTAATATGAGAGCATGCTGTATCACATATAAACAGCAAACCTCATATAGATATATACGAGCTGATACATTACTGATGAATCATTATACCAAGACTACTATGCTCAGGCATGACGTGTCCTCTTTGAACAAGAGACTTTAATTAGTGGCCGAGACAACAGATGCCTCGTTTGCTCTAATTGGGCTCCCTCCACTTGCTGTAGCAGTGAGAACATTAAGGCACATGGAACCACAACGCAGCCTCCAAAAAGTGAGGTGGCTGTGGTAGTAGGCTGTGGAAGGGGCGGAGGACTTCAAACCGCAGCTTCACTTTTGATGTAGTCTAGAAGGAATCAGCGGGACTTCCACTGCATTCACAAGCTCAAGGCCAGAGTGACTTGCCAGCATGCCACACTGTCTTATTTATCAGGTGGGGGTCTTTTCATGTAGTGAGGGAAAAAAGAGAGATCCACAGCATCCCACAGAAAGTGGAAAATGTAGCCTTGTATCCTTAGAGAAGGGAGGGGAGGATAATGGCAAACGCTGGAACCCTTCCATTAGGTGTTCTGTTAAAGGAGGTCAGGGGGAGAGTAAGGTCCTGCTCACAGATAATGGCATGCCAAGTCCATCTGACGCTGTTTTATTGGCCTTTTTAATGTCCAGAGTAAAATGAAGGCCGCCCTCCCAAGGAGTGGGACAAAGTCACAACAATTCCCCTCTCCCAAATGCAGAGAGTCTTATAAGCAGAGAGAATGCAGAGAGTCTTATAAGCAGAGAGAATGCAGAGAGTCTTATAAGCAGAGAGAATGCAGGGCTCTGTGTGAGTGTGAGTTCCATGTAAAAGCCTTGACTGAAACAGCCTCCATTAAATATTGCTTTCCTGCACCACACTGACACAAGTGTCTTCATTACAGACGCTTTAATACCAGTGTAATCAATAACCATTGATCCTTGCGACTCTCAACCCCTGATGTCTCATTAAACACAGACAACAACTTAATCAGAGAATTCTATCCAAATCCGGGGGTTAAACATGATAAATGAGGACCGACCTCCACATCCCCTGACGAGAAAACCGAAAGTCAGAGGTTTGAAACAGCAAAGCATTGAGAAAATAGTGTATATCTGCTGTTAGAACATGTATGTTAAAGTACACAAAGTCATTTTCAACCATTGAAATGAAACACCTCATCTGACATCTGATACTAAAGGCAAAAACAGCTTCTACAACTAAACTGAATACTGATATTTGAAATCAGTCTAGAAAATAGCTTTTTGGTGTAAACTTAGTCTTGAGAGCTGAGGGATCTGCGCTGTAATACTCAACAACCTGTCTTTCAGTGAAGGTCAACTCCACATAAAGTGAGTCAAACAACACAGACAATACAAGCCAAGGAAGAGAGTTAAAAAACAACAATAAAAGGAAAAACATGCTGGCTCAGCCAGCCGTGATTTTATTTACATACGCATCCTGCATCCAAAAGTGAGTTAACAAGCCCCTTTGAGGCGCCCTGGCCCAAGGACGGCTGCTCACTTGAGAATCGGAGCAGAACCGAAAAAATAAAAAACATGAAGAGAAGACAAAAGAAGGAAAGAATATGGAAGGGTGTGAGTGTGTGGTGGTGGGGGGTAGGTGGGTGGGAGAGGGGGGCTCAAATGATTTTCTGAGGAGGTCTGGCAGGGTGACAGCGTAGTCAGCTGTGCTGAAGCCAATCCTGTCTCTTAGAGGACAGACTGAAGGCTTCTCATGTTAGCTCTGCAGAGGAAAAATTAGGTCATGTCTACTTTGTCCTTTTTCCAACTTCTTTTTGATTTTCCTCACCCAGAGAAACAATTTACCGGCCCTCTGATGTCTAATTGGGAGCGGGGCAGTTAAAACAGAACACCTATTAGTGACCATGGTGGGCAATTACTGCTGCAAATGACATCTAGACATTGATACTGCTGGGCAGACACATGCCGCCCCAAAATCAATGAAGTGCTGTCTCTGTGTATTCACCAGTGATGGATGATACACACCGGCCCCACATGATATCAATTTCCAAGGCAAAGTGATGAATCCCAGCAAAACAATCACCTGCTAATTGGGATTAGAGACGATATGCAATCATAATGACTAATGAAGAAGGGTGATGGGACAGAGATAGGAGAGAGACAGAGAGAGAGAGAGAACGGGGAGGGGAGGACTGTGGAGATGTTCCAGACACTAAAGGACAGTCATGCCCAGGCAGGTCAGTGGCAACCTAAAGCCCGAGTGGTTCAAACAGCCACTTGACACACAGAGCTTGTCCATCAACACCTCTATAAATACATCCTTACACATGGATACCAAGAGAGCTCCTTTTTACGCTGCCAGTCCTGAGCACTCTGAAAGTTAAGAACTAGGGCGTTGAGTTACTGTCACTAACGTTGCAATCAAATGTAAGCAAGTAGCCCAGTAAGAACTCCTTACCTCAGACACTTACATAATAGATCCTTAAACGTAATTCTTTAGACGTTTCCTCTGAATAACAAATGAAAGACCTATTCTTCCTTTAACAGTCCCTCCAGGATGTTATGAGGGTTTCTTGGGATTGTTGCGGTCAGATTTGCAGTGGGAATTTCTTTTAATTGTGGTTCAAATTAAAAATAGGATCTTGTGAGGGTTTGTTGTGATTGTTGAGGCCAAAAGTAACTGAAAAGCAAATTGTGGTGATTGTGAATAAAATAATGCAGAAATTCCATGACTGCGTTTTTCTGCGGAAACATTATGATAATAAGACTCACAACCCAAAAATTGCAATTGCTGGAAATCCTTGAATTTGCATGAATTTGTAAAAACACATAATCGCAACATCCTGGAGGGACTACTTTAAGGCCGTCTGCATGAAGGGGGAAACCCACATGTGCCAAATAAAGAGAATTCTTCCCTTCAGAAACTTCAGGAGAGAAAGAATTTGAGAAGAGACTAAAGATAAATGCCAGGACATTTCAAACCATTCATGTGAAAATCCCAGCTTACCTCAGCTACTGTGACATGTGCACGAGCTGACCTTACATCCTACCTTCTCCCTTTTCACATCTCAACTCCAGAACTCTTTTCCTTTCTAAAATGGCTTAGGGTTGCAGGACTCATTGATCACAACAATTCTTTCATCATAGACATGTTCAACTTCTGGTTTTGTCTGTCAGCACTTTAAGCTGACTCACTCTCCAAATACTGCTCCATGAAGGTTCCCATGAATACCTTGTAGGTGCCCCTGTGGACAATACGCCAAAATGAATGTCACAACATACATGTAAGATAATGCTACTATAAGGAGATGCTAAGCAGAAGCAAAACCAAATCTCAAGTTCATCCATCTGGAAATGTGAACTTGTGAACCTCATCTGAATCTGATAATCATGCTATGCAAAACCAATATGAGGTCCTCATTAGAGTTTGATTTGACACATATATTACTCAGCCTGTGTGTTCTTGGAAATATAAACCTGATCGAGTATTTACCCTTGGTATACTGAACTAAAAAGAAGCACCAGTGAACTGAAAGGAGCAGTCTAATGTCTAGAGCCATAAGCTACAAGCTTTCGAGTGAATACTTGGTTGGACAGGAGAGCTGCTAGATTGTGTCAACATAGTAACATGGAAATCTAAAGTAAGGCCCCGCTGTGACAGGATGTCATGGAAAGTGAGGACTGCGTGCCAGGTTGAGCGTTTAAGCCCACAACAGTTACACCCTTGGACCAGCGACAAGAGTCCCAGCAAGACTTTTGGCATTTAAGGACTCTGATCTGGAGCCACCACCACCTCTCCACTCTCCTCCATCTGCCCATTAGCCATGAACGAAGAGGTCTACGTTTACTCAGTTGTGTCCCTGATTCGCTCTCGCCTCACCCCCCTCTAGTCTCTCTGAAGTACTCTTGTCTCCTATACACAAATGAAGTTTGCAGAGGTCTAACTCAGGAGCAGCTTGTATTCACTATATACCCTATACGCCGATAGATTTGTGACTAGCTTCACAGTGGGGCAGCTTATTTTGATTAGTATGTAATACCATGTGCAGATGTTATAGTAACTGTAAATCATGCTTTGGAATGTTTCGTGAGTTTGGTAGCTGTCTGTGTGCCGCAGTGTTTTTAATGATGAACATGACTGCTTGCGATGTAGCATCTGAACTTTTTGCACCCTCTGCACTTTAGAGGTGCTATAATGTATTAAATCATGCTTTTGAGTGATACTTCTAGTCTTTTATGCAGCACACAGGGCTTTTTTATTCACAAATTGCTGGCACACGATAATTTCAGTTAACAATTTTAAGGCACAATGAGTCGCTTCTTGCCACACATTAAAGCAAAGCTGTAAGCAGTGTTAGCACACTCCTCTTCCCTTTAATGTGTAGTGCACATGCAAAAAAACTGTCAGGCAGCGATGCCCATCTCCTTGGAAGCTTCTTCACTTTAATACAAGCAGACGATGATGAAACATCATCAGAGCCCAGGATAATCCCAGGGATCATTGTGTTTCATCAGAGCATCCACTGTCAAGATGTCTATCAGAATGTGGAGCCAGCAAGCTTCAGTATTCCTCAAAGATATCACTCACAATAGTTCAAGAAGGAAAGCAATCATTTCAGGTTGACAGAGATGAATCTAAAATGTAACAGATTTAAAAGTCTCAAGTTAACAGTTTTAAGCAACTATCTTTTATCTGGTCTGAAGAGATGATACATGCCGTATGAGACATCCAGACGTCTGAATATTAGCCTGTGTGAGACACAACAACACATCACGTTTCTGTAATTCAGAGGGACTGGATGGATTAATCCCTGCTGGAGATGTTTGTTTGCCTCAGGCTCTTCCATTGTCACCCCCTTCTCTCTGTTCCTCCTTCAGATGCGTCAGCACGACCACAGAGTGTCTTGCCTTAAGGAGCCAGTACACAGATCCAAAAGCACTATGCTCTCTCAGGTGGGGTTAATGGCAACCATAAGGCTGAGGCGGATCACCCTGAGGGGACCCGAACTGCCATCATCTAACAGCAGATGATGCATCAGAGTCTGAGAGGCTATGACAGAGATGGCTGATTATCTGACTCATGTGGCGGCTTTCATAATGATGACATGCCCCATCTCTCCCTCTTTCTCTCTCGCCCTCTTACCCCCTATGATGCGCCCTTTTAAATGGGGACATTAGCTGGGTAGTGCAGTAATGACTCCATGACTTCATCCCAGGCAGATTATTGACGAAGTCGACGAGTTTCACTATGTCACTGTTCCATTTGCAGCCATCTGCGAGTATATATATAACATGCTTTGATGGGCTTTATTTACCCTGGGATGTTTTGTTTTTCCCAGCAAGGCTCCACACATGTCGCTAGCTGTCGCGCATGACCTCATTCCCACAACACCCCACTGTCTGCACCATGTGTCGTAAAAAGGAACACGGCGACACAACAGACTAGCTTCGCTCAGAGAAAGGCCAATCAAAAGCACCACATAGGTCAAAGCGGGGATAAACATTCCCTGATTTTTGGAAATCGACCAGTAAGGGACATTGAGTTTTTTTTTTGTTTTTATTGCTGATGATATCACCTTCCATTCCTGGGGTTATGGAAAGTATTACCGATCATATGTTACAAATCAAAGGCACTTTCTATCACACTCAGCCTCTGAGATCTCTGGATAATTTCAACATAAATTGTTCAATCAACAGCGGCTTTGGGCTCAAATGCACAGATGCTTACACTTAAAAAACAAACTTCATGGAGATTGACTAAGTTGTACAAGTCGACACAATTAATTACCACATATGGAGTTAGAAAAATAAAGGGAGTTTTTTTAAAGAAAGAAAAAAAAAAGCCTTTTAGTGTTTCCAACTGAGGCTATTTGTTGTATGGGCCAATGAAGGCGTTTGAGAGTCTGAGGCCAGCGCAAGCCTGAGTCCTCCCAGAGAACATCCTCTCATAGTCCCACATGTTCTCCGCTTTTCTTCCAGTGCTGCTCCCCCTGTCCACTGGGGCTGTTCTGCTGTGAACGCTCTCTCTACCGTTCGCTTCTTTTAAAGCTCTCTCTATCACTCTCTTCTTTCTACCACTCTCTTCTTTCTATCGCTCTCTTCTTTCTATCGTTCTCTTCCTTGGAACTCCCATTTGGAAAGCCCTATTTGGACTTTGTTCTCTCTGCTTTGTCCCACATCTGACTGAAAAATATAAGGATGACAGACTAAATTAATCTTGTTCTTTCAACGAGGCAATTAGTAATACTGCTTTTGCTGACATACGATACGGCTTACTGAAGTCTTCATTCGAATTGAAGCTATATTACTTCATCAATTTCAAATTTGGGTGTGGAAAGAGCTCAACAGTTCTTCCCAGACTGTGAGGGGCTTGTAATAAATTGTGTTATATTTATGGATAAAAACGTTTGGAGTTGTATTCTCCTGTGTGTTATGCTGTGTCAGTTCTTTGTGGCTGGAAACAGATTAGATATCATATTTATGAGCTAAACTGGATGCAGTCTAGACCGGGGAGCAGTGGAAAACCTGACTTTCTGTGTCATGAGACACCTGAACTCAACAATGGATTGTGTCTGGGTGTATTTGCATTCTTTCTCCTCTCTCTCTCTCTCTCTCTCTCCCCCTCTCTCTCTTTCTCTCTTTCTCTCTCTCGTGTGCTTTACTTTTTAAGTCATTATTTTCAGGCCAGCTTTTAATTTGAGTTGGAGGAGAGAATTGGTGCAGAAAAATGGGTAATTTTAAGGAAGGGTCATGCTAGTGCTAGGCTTTGAGGTTTTCCCATTAATGCAGATTTCTTCCAATTCACAGGAATTGGCCCTGAGCCGCGCGCGCTAGCACATCTATATTCATAGCAGTCTCGTACTGGAACTAATGACTGACTTGGGAACTTCAAACAATCAACTCCATTATTCTTTTTAACACAATAAATGTATGCATAAAAAAAGCCTCCATGCAATTAATAGAACCTGTTTGGCAATGTGGCCTTCCTTACTTGCCCCCACCCCACCACCCCACCCCCTTTCCTCTAGTGCACCGGCTGAAGGAAAATCAAACAATTAAGAGCAGAATAATTTTCCGTTCAGTTATCCGGTTGTTCATTGGTTTGGTGTTTCCTCTTCTCACATTGACTGCCTCCACATCAGCGAGAGTGGAATGTCTGCTTTAATCCTCCAGTGCCCACAAGCAGTTCCTCTGAAACGAGAACCCAACTCACATCAGTGGGCAGGCCAGAACTTTGACCTCATATCTCCTTTGCCCCGGTGATGAGTGACAGGTGCGGAGCGCAGCGGAGGATGTACACAGACAGAAGTGAAGGGAATACACTGACGGGGGGGAAGTCGTGAGGGGAGGCCAGGCCGCAGCAGGGGGGGTAGGGGTTAAAGAGGAAGGAGAGTCTGCAAACTGAGAGACTAACTGACGAAAGCAGCCATCTTTAGATCAGCTTTATCCTTCTGTCCTCTGGAGCAGAGATAGGATATGCAGTCACTGCTGAGCCTCTGGACCTATTTGCCTTGTATTGCGTGAGCTCTGGCAGGCTGAAGAAGAATACTGAAACACTCTCCCTTTATTCTCAGAGGAGATGAAATGATGAAATATCACAGATACGGATGAGCAGATCTAAGACTAACTTTACACTCTGGGGGGAAGACCAGTGTCCTATCAGGTTGGTTTCTCAACATTTCCACCTCTGTCTCAGAGTTTTCTCTTGGTTTGTGTCACGCTACCATGTGAAGTGTCTTTGTGCCAATGTCATTCGAAGCCTTATGAAAATCCAATCCAATTTAATTGAACAGAGTTTAATTAATGCTATCCTATCACCACAGTCCCTATAGCCTGCTATCCCTCTCTCCAACAGTAAATGTCCCCGCTCCCCCCAGGCCAGCCCAGTTAGCGCTGCACCTCTCCCTGCCTCCTGCTCCTTCAACACCTCCGCGCCCTCTCCCTGACCTCCTCCTTAGTAAGACCTAGAGGACGGTGGCTCTCCACTCCGCTCCCCCTCTGCTCCATGGTTCTCCTGACAGGCGGTGTCAGGTCCTCGTGTCCCCCCAGCCCTCCACAGCCTCTCCATCACATCCTGGCAGCTTGTGTTGTTGTTGGCCGGCGGGAGCCAGTGACGCATCCTTCAGCCCGCTGCCCTATCCGCTGGAGGGATTAGGTGAGAATGAGGAGTGATAGAGAAAAAGGAGAGAGTTACCGAGAGAAAGAGAGAGAGAGAGCGAGAGAGACAGAGCAAGGGAATGAGGGAAGGGGCCACTGCCGTGACCTCTTCCTTGTGGGAATGAGGAACCATGACGATGGATTAAAGAGCTCCACACTCCGAAAGTCAGACTGAGGTAGCTACAGCTGCACCCAACCACTCCCACGTCTCCTATATCTTGCCCGCAAACACCCACCCTTCCTTTAACAGTCACGGCACTCTTCTCCCCCTACATCCTATAATAGTTTGTCTTTCAGCGGCGTGTACAAGGCTGCCATCTCCCCAGAGGTTGTCTATTCCCAGGCACTGGAGGCTCCCGTGGCAGACCCCTTCTTTGCAACCCGAGCCGGCCCACACCACTCGGCACCACATCACCAGTCCCCATGCCTGTGCTGCCGGCCAAAGAGTCTGCTTTCTGCATGAGTGTGAGAATCCACCTCGGGCTCCTACCTGCTCTGCATCATTTCACTTCATCATGCTCTGGCCAGCCGTCTGGACGTGGCTTCAATGTGAGGAGGAGAACCATAAAGGGGATGGGGGGGGGGGGGGGGGGACGAATCCAAAGCCTTAAGTGTTCCCCATCACATAAGTGGCCCAAAGAGCTTTGCCGTTGTCTCGTTGCATTGATTTATGGTCTTCATTCAACCCTCCTAAATTAGCAAACAAAAGGAAAATAACTTAGCATCCATGCACCTAATCACTGTTGCGGGAGTTCAACTTCCCCAGTCGAGAGAGGCTATCTTAAGGGAAGTAGGGGAAATGGAGTTTTGCTATGCTGGTAAACTGGCACGGATGCAAGTTATTTTTTCTTTCTCTTCCCCTTCTCTCTCCATCTTTGTCTTTTCTCCCCCCTAAACACACTCCCCCACCAACCCCATTCACTCCCATACATTTTTCACAAGACTGTCTACATGAAACACGGAGCACGGATCCCAAAGAGCAGCAGAGAGGCGCTTAGATGTTCTGTTCACTGAGCTGAGTGTGTGAGATTGATAGCGGCGATGAGACCAGGGCTTCCCGGCTTGGGCCGCTGACCACGGAAGCGAGTGGACGGTCAGGCAGGGGTCAGGCAGGGGTCAGCCCCACTGCTGGGCTGAGAACAGGATGTTGATGGAGGAAAGACAGGGGGGAAGTGCACACATACAAACAATGTAACAGCTCATCACTTCAGCACAAGATGGAGTTGAAGTCACTGTACATTCTCTCTTTTTCGCTTTGCGTTTTCTCTTTGGTGTTTTCTGGTGTCAGCGGTGGTGGCACAGGGTCATCTGACAGTGCTCAGTGCTAAGGCAGTGTAGCCTCAGTGCTATAGTCTTTTGTTTTCATACCATGCAGTGACTTGATTCTGGGATTTTCCTAAGTGGGGGGTGTTGGGATGTTTCTCTTTGTGCTGGCCGGCTGATCAGACGAAGGATGAGAACACACTACCTCAGGAAACTTCCACGCTAGCCTTCATTCTCCAAACACAAGAAACTTCCGGAAATTGTTGCACAAACAAACAACTTCTGTAGAGAGGGGTCTCCCCTGAGCCCCGATGAAACGGAGCAGAAAGAACATACAAGAACAAAACTGGAGAAGGGCAGGTTTATCATGTTCATTCATGAAATATGTATAGTGTTAAGATATTTGACCTCGCCAAACATCTGTTGTGATCCGTTGTGGATTGTTCAGTCATACCTCACCTTAAAAACACATGATGTCAGTTGTTTATAACTCGTATTCGGAGATCAATTAGAAAATTGGCCATGATAATGTGAAGCACTCTGAAGTCATGCTTATTTTTAGTAGGAATGTTTTCTTGAGACTGGAATAATGGTTGCAGCTAGGAGACAGAGAGAGAGAGAGAGAGAGAGAGAGAGAGAGAAATACAATGCATACACACACACACACACACACAGACTCAGACTGCTCTGACAATGCATTCTTGCTGTAAATACTACTGCAGATAAAGTTGAACAATGTGCTAGTTCCAGGAACATCTGGGCGAAGAAAAAGTTCCAGGAACGTCTGGGCAAAGAAAAAAAAAAACATCACATGCTTTTCATTTTTTTGTCGTAATACCTCAAATGTATCATACATTAGTTGTGCGTCCACTTGGCTAAGGCAGATAGCAGTGTATTTATGGGCTGAATGCTCTAAGTCAAAGACTTTTATTTCCTTACGATGTGCCTGAGAAGGAACAGTGACCTGATGAGCTGATGCTGCTCGTTCCATCCGTCAGTCTAGCTAAATGCATCTCACAGGTGACCCAAATTCAGCTGAAGCATGGCACAACATATGGCCAGAACAGAGAGAATGGATGAAGTCGGGCGGATGTAGAAGTCTGTGTCAGTGTGTGTTTGTGTGGGAGGCATGTGTGTGCATGAGGGGGGCGGGGGGTGTGTGCACATCTGTCTGTTTCTTGTTTTCTCAGACGTCTGAGACAAACTAAACATTGGTCCTTTACACTGGCACAGTCTCTGCACTGCTCTGCTGTCTCCTGTCACCCCGAGTCACACTGCAGGAAATCCAAGAGTTCCTCATTGATGGCAGCTGTGAAGAGATCCCACACAAGCCTGGAGAAATACAGGGCAGCCGCAGCAGCACCAGCAGGAGAGGGGAGACTCGAGCTCTCTTTGCATCAGAGGGTTTCTAGAGGAGAGAATGTTTCTACCAGATGGACATTCAAAGCACAGCACAACCCATCTGGAAAACACCTCAGAGGGAGCAGCCCGGCAAGCCTCCGGCCCAGAGAGAAGAGAGGAGAGGAGAGGAAAGGAAAAGAGGAGTAGATGGAGGTCTTAGGGGTGAGGACATA
>NC_045174.1:5831306-5856306 GCF_900700415.2 Clupea harengus | reverse complement strand
TTTATAGCTTGTGGCATGCCCCTATTTACATGGAATAAACAAGTCGTTTCTAAAGGCCAGGCAAAGAGCTACTGTCTAGCAACATTAGCTTCAGTACATATTCTGGCATCCATATGGACTGACACCCACAAAACGGCACGCAAGAAAGTCTCATTCTATTCCCCAGCCATCCAGCAGTTTCCTATTAGTGCTGGTTCTTGTCAGAGCTGTGGTGGGATTTGAATGAGGACACTTGTCTTCCAGGCCTTTGTTTCAGGACATTGGTCACGTACATCCTAAGCTGAGATGCTGTCTGTATCTGTGGTGTGAAAAAAGTGTTTGCTCTGTCATGGCGGCACGGCACGCTCAGCCACATCGCTCGCCATGACCATGGCCCCCGGGACCCCTGCATATGTCACTGATTTGCGGTCCAGAGCGCTTCTGTGCCACTCAGAACCAGGGGCCAGAGCAGCCACGAGCACAGAACCAGGGGCCAGGGGCCAGAGCAGACACGAGCACAGAACCAGGGGCCAGAGCAGACACGAGCACAGAACCAGGGGCCAGAGCAGCCACAAGCACAGAACCAGGGGCCAGAGCAGCCATGAGCACAGAACCAGGGGCCAGAGCAGACACGAGCACAGAATGAGGGGGAGACTTACTCATTCCTCTCCAGCCGGAGCAGCAGCTGCTCACCTTCGGCCTCCACCAGGACCTGCAGGGATGCGGGATGACCCTGAGAGAGAGAGAGAGAGAGAGAGAGAGAGAGGGAGAGAGAGAGAGAAGTAAAAAGAGAGATTGAGAGACACAGAAAAAGGTGGAGAAATGGAGGGGAAGAGATAGTGTGAGTAAACTCACAGGAGCCATTCATCACAGACGTTATCCTCGGCATCAACCTTTCTTTCTTCTTTCATTACACAATTCATTTGGGTGCGCAAAACAACGAATGGTTTTCATGTCAGTCACTGTCTAATGAGATGCTGCTGTTTGATGAAAGCAGACAGAGATCACACACAGACGCACGCTGAAGACAGGCATCCCACCGAGCCACGAGCCCTCCAGAAGGCACCTCATCTCGGGGCTTGGGAGCACGACGGGGAGCACAGTGCCAGCTTTAAGTGAGCTCTGTGAGGAGGAGTGATGAACGCACAGTCAAGTTGTTTTACAAGCCGCACACAATCTCTCCCACTGTCTTAGCGTCGTGGCTCACGGGGATTAGCTTTATGTTTCAATTCCAAGTGACATTAATCCATTTTCAACTCGAGGCTCTCAGCGCCTGACTTATGGCTTTGTACGTGGGGGCTTAGCATCTAACCGTACTGTGAAAGGGAATGATAAAAAAGTAGTGCTGCCAAAATGAACATGTAAATTTTTTAGTGATTCATTTCAAATACAAAAAAAAAAGTTTTTTTAATTAACACAATGGGTTTTGTTTTTGTTATTGGTTTTGTTATTTGTTGAGAATTTAAGCATGCTCGCCAGGGATGAGACAAGCCAGCTGGATGTCCTTGGGCATGATGGTGACTCTCTGGATTGGCGCACAGATTCAGAACAGTGTCCGCGAACAGACCAACTAGGTAAGCCTCACTGGCTCCTGAAGAGCTATGACAACAGAGCTCTGGAAGCACAGATCAGTCTTGAAGTCCTGAGTGATGTCTCTGACCAGATGCTGGAAAGGCAGCTTGCGGATCAGACCTAAGTTCTCTCTCAGAACTACGTTACTAGGCCTGTAATGCTGAGGCTTGTTCCATGCCACCAGTAGCTGCTTGGTACTTTTCATTGTTGCTACTCTTCATTGGGGATCTTCTGAATAATCAAAAAACAGGCAGTTGGCTAGATAGGCAGCCTAGCCTAGATGAGCTCTTCAACCCAGTGGAGTAGCTAAGGACAGGTCTCAGTCTGTGTTCAAAGTTTAAGAGATGCTATTAAACAACTGTATTTGAATTTAAATATTCTTTCTTTGTGATGATTAATTCAATGATTGTACATTTAAATATCCATTATTACAAGCTTCAGTCTTGAGAAGAAAAGCAATTAATCACGATTAATCACAGCAATTGTACGATTAAATCGTTATTTTTTTCAATCGGCTGACAGCACTAACAACAAGGCATCCATCATTTCAGTCACACACACACACACACACACACACACACACACACACACACACACACACACACACACACACACACACACACACACACACACACATATATAAATATACACGTGGAGAAACACAAAAGGATAGGCAAAGATACACACCTTCATACACTCAAACACACACACTCACACTCTTTAGTCAAAGAGGAACACAAACATATGGAATGCCTCCACATTCACGAACACATAGGTTTTAGACACACACACACACACAGAGAGAGACACACACACACTGAAGACCACACACACACACACACATGGACTCAGAAAGAGGAAGTGAGCTTTGGGGCTCAGTGCACCCCTGGAGAGGATCAGGTCATTGGCCAGTGGGCCAGGTTCAGTGCTGCGGCCAGCAGGACTAAACAAACGCTGTGTGGAGAGGAGAGGAGAGGAGAGGAGAGGAGAGGAGGGGAGGGGAGAGGAGGGGAGAGGAGAGGAGAGGAGAGGAGAGGAGAGGAGGGAGAGAAGGAGAGGAGAGGCCGTCCGGGCCTTCCTTCCGTCCACCCGCGCACATCTCATCATTATCATGTTGCACAAGGGGAACCCCAAAGTGCCTCTCATCTTGGCTCCTCTTGAGCCCCCTGTGCTGGCGCCCCTGCTGCCAAGTTCCCCCTCACATGTCTGGGTGGTCCTCACGCATCGGGCGCCCCCTGCTATAGGCCCTGCACACATACACTGTGTTCGGCACAACTGGCATGTTGTTTTAATAACCGCGCTGTGAAAACACTACATCGGGGGGGAAATGTGCAACAAAATGCCTAAGAGCAGAAGTTTCGCAAACAGATCCTTGTTTACTGTGGCACATGTGCTGACTTTGATTACAAGCAGGGCGCTGCATCATGGGCCTTTTGGTTCCCCCTCCACTGAAGACACATGGAGCCAATTTGAAAAGTCGCTGGACCACATAAGTGCTTTTTATCTATACAGGACTCCAATCCCCACGTTGGCTGAGATCTATTCACATCAGGAAACCCATGCAGACGAATTGCTGGTCAGTGCAAATGACTTCCAATCCTTTCGTGAACATGCCAAAAGGATTTTGCTTTTGTAATTTTTCTTTCCTGAGTACAGAAGAAATATTACATGTGCAAGGCCGAAGGGTTTATGCAGTCGTGTGCCTCCCAGGGAAACACACACCTTTCTGTTGGGGCATGCCAGGAAAAAAGAATTAACTTGTGAATAGACTCTATAACAGCTCGAGGAAACCTGAGAAATGTTTTAAACATGGCTGGCAGCTGCAAGCACCTTTTTGTCTTTCTGTTCTACTTCTTTTTTTTTTTCTTCAGAAATCCATGTCTGGCATGGGTTTTTCCAAATACAGCCGAGAGATCTTGAATTTCTAACATTTCATTGACATTCTCAGCCCTCTCTGTCTCTCCTGCTCCTGCTTCTATTTCTCCTCTCGCTTTCAGGAGGCAAACATGCCCTGACTGTACAGTCTCCCATGTTTGAAATGTGTTGAGGTAAAATTTTTTGATTCATCCGCTGGACCTGCCACTTTCCAAACCCTATTTTTCCAGCACCAACCAGGGGGCTTCTGCACACGAGCAGACACCGATCCTGAGTTGAGTTTCCACGCCGAGCCCAGACCAAATATTTGGACTCGCAGGAGAATGTCTCTCTGTCATCTCCTGTTTTCACACTGGTACTGACAACCCTGACACAGTTGTCCTGACAAGCAGTTGTTGACAGTGTTCATGTGATTTTATTGTTTAACTCCATATACATAAATAACTGCCCCAGATTATACCTAACACACCATGAATGGATGGATCAATATATAAACATAAGCATACATAAACCTGTAGGTAATTACTTAATTACTTATGTATATTTCCTGTTCAGTGCATTTCTGAACTGTATTCAGATACATCTCTTTTTGCCTGACATAAAGAAAATCAGATGTAGACCTACCAATGATGGGAGGTGGGTGATGGGTCTCCGCTGTCCGCCTATGAGCAGAAGAGGCTCTGTGGTCTGAGGGTGGTGAGGTGGAGAGATGGGGCTTTGCTGACGGGTGGGACCAGCAGGGCCAGGTGACTCTATTAAACAAAGCAGAAACAGGATTTCAAACAAAATCAGAGCAAGTCAAAATCATTTGTCTGTCCTCTCTTCCCCGCTTCCCCTTTGCGGTTTCAACTCATTCTATTTCATCTATTATTCAGGAACAAATACTTCAAAGCACACACTCAATCAAAGCAGGTCAATTTTGTATCAATTGAGCTGTGAAAAAATCCCAAATAAGGTAGTTGGTGACTAGGTTGCTCCATGACTGTTTGAACTGGTATCTCAGATTCTCAGGCACAAAGGGGAAAATATTTAGAAATTGGAGTCTGGGGTCAGATGGGATGCATTTAAGCCTCCTCACAACATCTGCTTTCTTCTGCAGTTTCCATCCCTTGCCAACAAAAGCCCATCTTTAAGACTGCAACGCCATGGCTACAACTTCACTAATCAATGCTTTCAGACATCAGGGGACAAGAAATGTCAGTCTCCATGGAAACCCATTCCCTCCACTCTGTCTATTCTGATCTCCCCCTCCCCTTCTCTCTCCAAGGCTAATTTCCATAAAACTCTTAAATAGGAAGCCTGATCAGCCAAAGCTCCGCTCCTTCTTCCTCTCCTTCTTTCTATCTTCCTCACTGTCATGACAAGCCTTGCTCAGTGCCCAGGAACGTGGATTGAACCGCATCTCGCTTTAAGAGCTCAAAGCTCTTTCCCCACTATTCTTGCTTCACTTCATGCAGCTACAGAGACTTTGTGATTCTTTGTGGTGCCTTTTGGAAGCCAGGCAGCGAGAGGTCTTGCTCACTATCTCACCCAAACAAATCCCTCTCCTCTCCCGTACGTCCTTGGTTCAGTGCTAGAGGACCTCTGCCAGCTGCCTGTCCCTCAGAGGCCCAGATGGTCCTCAGTTTCTCCATCCTGCCATGTGACAGAGCCCAGAGGAGAGAGAAGCCCCCTATGCATGCATGCACAAGCCTGAAACTCCAACAGTGCAGATCCAGCAGGAGTGAGTGATAAACCAATACTGCAGGACTAGGGTCAAGAGCATTTCCAAACAAAGCAGAGAGTGGATTGTCTCTGCCGGAAATCCAGCCTCTTATCCAAACCCTGAGAAGTTACTGGCACCTCGCTTTAGTTGCCTTTCCGTTCAGTGTTCATCATTGTCTGCTCAAACATTGGAGAGCTTGTTGTTGTTTGTTCTCTGTAGCACAGCCAACCTCTTCTAAATAGGATGACATGCTTGTGTCTTTGTACAGTGTCTTTGTACAGTGTGTGTTTGTGTGGTTGTGTGTGTGTGTTTATGTAAGGAAACGTGAGCTGCAGAATAGCTTACATCCACTCTTCTCGAGCTCAGAGGTCTTTGCTCCAAAGCAGCTTAAATGGTTGGGTCCAAAAAGAAAACATAAGACAGTAGTATCTGCCAAGTTGTGTGTGAGTGTGCAGGTGTGTGTTATCTTGTCTCTTTTGCAAGTGAGAAACACATTATTTCAGAGACCTCCGTCTTGGGACACCCTTCACACTGGTGGGCTGGTGATCATCACCTCTTCAACAGCCCCACAGCCAGAAACCCCGACTCTACTGAGGGCCGCCTGGCCAGACCCTGACAGAAACCAGGCATGTGGAAGACAGAACAGCGCTCACGTCTGAGATAAATACACACGCTGACACTCCGAAACGCAGATGGAGAGATGCACTGGGTGGATACTCTTCAACCAAGACTAAACTGTCGAACAAAACAAACAGAACCATCTAAAACGGCTCAGACTTGGCCTGCTGGGCCAGTGAGGGTGAGAGCGAGGTCGTCGCTTTTTACGAGGGAATTTCAGCGCACAGATGGAATCACCATCACGTTGTCAACCGTTTCGTTCCGATGCCACCCTTTGAAGACAAGGTTCACAACCATGGCAAATCGTTTTTCCTGTGTATTAAGGGCTGTCCTCAATGCTTGTCTTTGTTAACTTGGCCCTAATAGCAGTTTTATTTCTCTCTTGTAAACACTCTTATGGGAGGGAGACATGCCACAACTCTATTTCTGCCTCTTACGCCAGCCTTTTTCAAAAGTGTAGGGGCTGTGGTGGAGGTGTCTAATAGCCTTAGTGAGCTAGAAAGCAGCAGAAAAAGCTACCAGATGCAATAAGGGAGTGATAAAACGGGCACCACAGCTTATTAACATGCTCAATAAAGGCGCGTGTAAACACAAGTCTTAATAAAGATTTCCAAAGCAATGACTGGCGCTGTGCACAACCACTGCATTGGGAAGAGCTTCAGATGGTCTATTTATATTTCTTCAATAATATCAATAAAGCATGAGTGTGTGTCTGCGTGTTTGTATGTGTGTGTTCCATTACAGAACAAACACATTTTTAAAAGGCCCCCGAAATAAGAGTGTTTCATCTCTGTGAAGCTTAATTTTAGCTTCAGTGAGACTATGACAATCATTCTGTTTCTACGACATGTAACTGCGGTGTTAAATTCTCACTTAAATGAAGCAGTTATAAGACTTTACCAGTTACATAAACGTGACTGACATTATGGCACCCCTCTGATGTTCCATCCATCACTGGAATACATTTTAATCCTCGCCTGAACAGAGGCGTACGGTGTCATGTCTGAGCTCAGTGTGTAATGATCTGATGCTCAGGGGGACTCCTGTTGACACAGGCAGTATCCTGGGAGCCTAGTAATCAGTCAGCTGATGATAACAGTGGAACATAAAGAACCTGACTCTAGGTATTCTTGACATGGTGTGACCACCGGAGCACTTTTATCAACACACCTTCAAAAGAGAACTGTTCATTACTTCAGAGCTGTGAAAAGGGCTAAAGTGTGTCCACTTACTTCTGAAGCTTGTGACTGTGAAACAGTTCTGTGTTATCGCTTCCAGAAGCTTCACTGTATGGGATGGGACTAAATTAGTCGTGTCTTAGACCCAAAGTCCTACGGTTACCAGTACCTTCTTTCTCTCCCTGTCAGCAGGCTCAGAATAATTTCAGGCTCCGTTTTTTTTACTCTCACTACAACTGGAATTCAGTGGCTTTCATCCCCATTTGATGACAGCGAGCTCCCACTGGGCATCTGTGGAAGGGGGTGCGTGCCCTTCACATGCCCACACGGGGACTGTACAGGGTCAGCTTTCACTGCCCAAGTCAGCCCCTGGCATAGCAGTGCTGGAGTTTGTTCTCCAGAAGTCACCCCGCTGAGGAGCATTAGATTAGCTAGGAGGAAAGCTACTCCCTACAGTGACAAGAGTGATTCCTCTGACATGACAGGAAAAAAGAGAAACTCTTGAGGGAAAAAAATAGTGTGAGAGAGAGGGAGAGGTTGAAAGAGGAAGAAAGAAACAGGAGTTGGCAGTAGAAGCTAGAGAGAGTCTCGATTCCAGCATCTTTTTGATTCGGGTATGGATGGGAGAGCCTGGGGTTCAAACAGAGACCTTAGATAGGCGGAAGAGGAGGAATGGTTTTAATGAGAGCATACTGATCTAATCATGGCACAGTCAGCCATGGATGAACGACTCTGCATTGAAAACAAATGTCTCTGAGAAGGAGAGGGGAGGATGTAGATGGACTACCTATGTGAAGTGTATGGTTCAGATTTGACAGTTTCACCCAGTTTTACACCCTGATGGATGCTATTTGACAGTTCCCTTTCTGCAAATTCATTCACGGATCTATAATGCAGAGTGTGACTCCAAGCTATGGTACTGTACTGTTGCCTCATTAGGGAACATCTGTTTTATAAACAGCACATTAGTGTCTAAAACCGAAGGAGTAAAATAAACCCATGATGTTGAAAACAAGCTGATGCATTTTAATGCTCCATCGTCTAGATCGTGATCCGTGTTGATATTTTGATGAATATCATTAAGTGACCTACTATTTTCAAAGCAGACTGGCCTGAATCACTTAGGGGGTATGTGGCAATTATCATTCATTAATGAAGTATGTATCTTTAAATAGTAACTTCCTGAAAACGTTTCCATTCATATCGTCCGTACTGAAGAAAGCACCACACATTCTCCTTCACTGCTCCCCCATCCATACAAAAACACACAAATCAATAGCAGGGTTTAGTGGGCCTTTATCATTTGTTGTTCCTCTGCCTAATCTGCTCTTCCTTGGCCGTGTGGAGTGAGGATGTGAGGAGGGGAGGGGAGGAGCACTGCAGGGGTAAATCCAGTGGGCGTGTGGGTGTTAATGTTGGCCTTCCTCCATCCCAAACAGCTCAGCCAGTAAGGGGACCCTGGGTAAACAGTCTGCAAGTCCCTGTAGGAAGCCATCAGGCCTGGTGGTGACATCACTGGTAACCTAACACAGGGCGCAGGAAGACCTCCCCGTTTCCCTTGGAGTGGTGCGAGCGAGAGAAGGGGAGATCCCTCCATCTTGTGCCCCCAGCCCCCCAACCTCCACCCCCTCAATTGTCCGATGGGACTGAGAGCGGAAACGGAGGGGGAATGGAGTCACGTTCCACTTCCAGAGCAGGGGCTCTCACTCTGTGCTGTAGCCCAGCGTCCGGTGGCCTGAGGGAGGGGAGGCTTGCTCCAAATGATGCCTGGCCTCAAATCTGCGCAATTCATTCTTCCTTCCGGGCATTGAGAGGTTTTGAAGCAAATGATTAGTTTAAGTGGAGAAAAAAAACTCTAAATAACATATAAAACAGTACCCCTTAAGAGTTTAAACGTGAGCTGAAGTACATAATTGGTCCCTCTAGTGGTCAACTATGAATCATTATGTCATTCTTCTGTGCTCTTCTGTCCTCCTCAGCTCTCCTTTTTCCTTTTCCCCCTCTCTCTTTGTCCAGTCATCCTCTCTCCGGTCTCTGACGCAGTTGTTCAGCGCTTGCATACGGGAAAGAGATGAGGCCTCACACATCCTGTCGCTGGTTGAGTGGGGCACAGGGTCAGAGAGACAATAGACTATGTGATGTTCTCCGGTTCTAGGCAATGCGTGATGCCACTTCACAGAACTGTGTCACCCCTTTGGGTAAGTGCTCTTGGTGACCTGGCACAGTGCCCAGGTCCCTGGCTGAAGCGAGTGCAGCAAATGTGTGCCACGTTAGCTTCCGAGAGGCTTTGGTTCTCAGGCTGGCATGGCTCGGTATGGTCAAAGGAAGCACATGGCTCTGGCAACGACTCAAAGAGCGGGGGAGAGCCCTTCATCCCATAAATCCTGTGCATCTATCGCAGCTGTGTTGTCCACGTCAACCATTCCGCTCAGGCTTGAAATGACAACGTGTCATTTCCACTGCAGAGGGGAAGAACGGGATCACTTTATGGCCATCTCCAGCCCTCAGGGAGGAACACAGCACTCAAGAGCCCTGGACTCCACTGAGAAGGAGAAATAAGTGAGATAATGTCAAACTGTCACACTAGACTGATCTCCACTGAGGTATAGTATCATAAACGTCCAGGGCAGAAGGGGGTTAGCCTGGCTCTGCCTGCTCCCTGGTCTGCTGGGATTATTCACCAAGTGAATGTGTGTCTGCTGGCTCTACCAGACTAGATGTGTTTGGCCATAAATACCGACTGGAGAAAGCTCTTTGAATTTAGCGAGCGCACATAAAGTCAAACAGGGACAGTTTGCTGAAACACCCCATGACAAATTCACACTGAAAAGGTTAGAGTGATCTGGCCAGAGATGGCATTTTTCTTTTGGCACAGACCCAGCCAAGAGGAGCAGCCTATTGGAGAGCGGAGCGAGGGGAAGCAGGAGGAGCAGGCTGTCAGGCTGAGGACCACCCGCCCACAGGTATGTGTGGGTGGGCGGGCTGACCTGCCTCCGTGCTGCAGTGGCACCGGGTGTTGGTGAGGAGAGCCAGAGCCAGAGACAGAGCCAGAGCAGCTCAACTCAGATAACCTCAGAGGTTATCATGGGTCAGCCAGGTAGGGAGTGTGGAGGAGACAAAAACAGAAACAAAGACAGAGAGATAGGGAGGCTCTTCTATCTCAAATGACCTTGACATTATATGCTAGGTGTTTTGCTTATTAGTTTCCCTGTTCCCTTAATGTGTATTTTTGTTTTTCCTGGGCAGGCTTTTATCATTTGATGTCACAAAAGTAATGAGCTTCGGCTGATACTGATGTACTGAAGATAGTATAGCCATGCCAATAAAGCTGGTTGAGAAGAGATGAAATGAAAAGAGACTGTGAAAACTGAGTGAGAGAGAGTGAGTGTGTGTGTGTGTGTGTGTGTGTGTGTGTGTGTGTGTGTGTGTGTGTGTGTGTGTAGAAGTGAGAGTGTGTGTGTCTGTGTGTGTCTGTGTGAGTGTGTGTGTGTGTCTGTGTAGGAGTGAGAGTGAGTGAGTGAGTGAGGGTGTCTGTGTGTGTGTGTGTGTGTGTGTGTGTGTGTGTGTGTGTGTGTGTGTGTGTGTGTGTGTGTGTGTGTGTGTGAGTGAGAGTGAGTGAGTGAGGGTGTCTGTGTGTGTGTGTGTGTGTGATTAGTGAGATGCAAGAGAAAGACAGAGAGGAGAGTTTAACACCAAATAAGTGTTGAGTGATGTAAAAATGGAGATGTGATGATTGTTGTGAAAGTGGGAAGAAGGTTATCAGACTTTGAGCACATTGAGCAATCTGAGCACACGCCACTCCCATGCTGGAGAAAGAAAGCCTTCCTGCTGGCTCTTGGTTTGAGGCCCACTGTGCTGCTGCTCTGCTGTAAGCGGTTGCATTACTGACAGGACACCCCGCCCGCGGACGGGACACCGTGCACATGGATGGATGATGGATTACCTGCTTGGGGACACCTGAGGTTTACACACACACACACACACACACACACACACACACACACACACACACACACACACACACACACACACACACACACACACACACACACACACACACACACACACACACACACACACACACACACACACACACACACACACTGACCTGGAGGGAGCACAAGCCATAGACTCCAGCCAAACACAAATCCCTCTGCAACTTTCAAAGACAGAGACAGAGAAAAAGATGGAGAGAGAGATAGACAGATGAAGAAAAGAGAGGAGGGAAAGGAGGAGGGGTGGGGGGGTGGGGGCTCCCTTTAGCCTAAAATGCTCAATGATATGTGATTTCTTACCGCTGCACGATGGAAATACACACATCCTCATGGAGAGACAAAGACAAAGAGGAGATGGAGGCATGAATCACAGAGCTCCTGCTCCTGCTCCTGCACTTACCGATCTGACTGCTGAGAAATGGAGGAGACATCCGTCTCATATTTATACAAGGGCCATTACTTTGATGCTATACTTCTAGTCTAATGAAAAAATGTATTATTCTAAATAGCAGCTTGACCTGACCTCTTCCCACCAGTGCTTTATTGGTGTTTATAGAGCCTATTAAAAGGTCACGGACTGACATGAGCCATGGGAACCCTTTGGAGATGGAAGCCTTCAGCAACACTACTCAATATGTATCCTGTGAAACACATTTGGCCTGCTGTTGAAGCTGTGGCCACTGGTCCAATTACAATCATCATGCCTATTTCTATTGAAACAGAGCAAATACATCAGCAGCCAAAACCCCCATTTACACTTCCAGTGTGTGGAGGCAGCCCATGATGAGCCCTCATCAGCAGCTCAACTCAACTGCTGCCATGCCAAAATCAATGGGATCCATGCACGACTTCCAAAACCTTAAATGGCGAGAGACAGAGCTGCTGAGTGAGAAAAAGAGGCTACGGCAAGACAAATCTGCCTTTGCCAAGGTGAATAGCAATCTGTCTGCTCTTTTAAAGAACAATAGATATACCAAAATGGGCCAGCACTCAGCGTGACCATGCAAACAGTTATGGTAAGTCATTATGGCAAGTTATATTTGCATGATTTATCAACAGAGGAGAAAATTCATACACTCACTGAGTTAGTGGTGAGTGAACAGTGCTGTGTTTCAAGATGACAGAATTATACCAAATTAAACGGACATGCAGTCCAATTCATTCAATAGATATCCATCCCCACACTCATGTCAACACAAAATGATAGTTGGTACATTTGTTATTGTCATTTATCTACTTCAATACATCCAGTTTTCAGAAACTACAAATATATGCCATTTACCTGTTTTACTAATGAATGTACTAATACACAACCTATGTGATATGTAAGTTAAAGTTCTAACACTAAGAATGAATTTAACACATAACGTATAGAAATGTAAGTTGTTTCTCTAGGGACCAGAGTAGTTTTGCCTTGTGGCCCCAGAGCTTTCTCATGTGGGGAGCCTTACCCTAGAATAGAGTTGGGATCAGTGGGACCATCATGACCTTTCAGTTTTAACTACTACCAGGCACTGACGAGATTTAAGCAAGATGAGCCGTCTAAGTGGTGACAGAGACGGGCTAGTAGGAATGCACTGCCCCCTGACCCCATCCCAGGGTGCATCTTGAGACCCTGCAAGAGGTCAGTAGGGGGCTGAGGGGTTAAAAGAAGTCCAGCTGTAACACATTCAAACTTGGGCCTGCATCTCATGGCAGCTCAAGCTCTTCTCCAGACCACATATAAAAAGGCCATCTGGGCGGCAGAAGCCCCCATGTAAGATTATCTGCTCAGATGAGACAATCCAGCAGAACAGTGGTCTCCTTTCCTCCATGCTCCGCTGGCTGGAGGATTCCTTAGTCTCAGTCAGGGAGCTGAATTTAAACAGCTGTTGGAGACACTGGCTGAGAGAGGAAACAGCCAGATTTGAGCTTTGCTCAAGTTGTATCAGCCTGTGCTCAATCAACACAAAGTCCTCCAAGCACAGGGTGAGAAACAATGAGAGAAAAGAGAGAGAGAGAGAGAGAGAGAGAGAGAGAGGAAAAGAGAGAGAGAGAGAGAGGGGAAAAGAGAGAAGTGGGAGTGAGTATGCAAGCTGACAGATGATGTAAAGGCTGGCCTGGAAATGAAGATGGACACAAACTGTGTCAACTGTCGACAGAAATCTTTTAGAGTCTCCTCTCAGAGAGAACAAGGGAGAGCGGAACATGGAAAGATGACCCAGCGACGAGCTGCCAGCAACGCTCCCGGCTGAGCTGCCTTAAAGATGCATACCGACAGCATCACATGCAGAGCAGGATTGTTTGAGTCATTGTGACCTAAATGGTCAATCACAGCCATTAAAGAAATATACTTTTAAGAGCATGCTGCACACACATGCTCGTAAAGGCTGAGCACTGGTGATTTGCACTAATTTCCCCACTCTCCTTGAACTCTTACAAGGGACGCCATGCTGTTTTCACGGCACAATCTCATCCGGCTTGAATTTGGAAACACGGCAGCCCTTTGGAGCACCTGTTCACATGGAAACCTCCAGGGCTTTTTGGCTCAGTTGGTCTTCTAATGACTCCCGCCAGGTAAAGGTTCCCACTGAGTCTTTGTCCTTTTTCACAATGGGGTATATGATGGGAAGATGCACTTCCCACAGTACTTAAGTGGAGTCTCTGTTTAATGGCACACTACATAACCTTTTATACCCTGGTGTATCCGTCCCCCTCTCATTCATTCACAAGCACCAAATGAGTGGGCTGTGGAATGGCTCTGAGTCTGATTTGGCACAACTGGCTCAGTTGCTATCTATGGTGGGTCTTCATCTCAGTGAATAGGAGAGTTTAGTCAACACATTAATGCATAGTCACATTCCAATAAAAGCATAGTGACCAGAACATCAAGTTGAGAGACTTCACTGATTCATGGCAGGTCTGGCACGTGCCCTGGGCGCCACTTGAAGGGGGGCGCCACTGAGCAGTTTCTAGTAAAGTTAGACAAGCCGTCCTGCAATAGTGGAAAAAAGACTTGCAGACATATTTCCTTAACACACTAAAACGACCGAGGTCGTATCCTTAAGTGCAAAGACTACATGTTTTATCATGTCAGGTATTACTTGGCGATGCTCTTCCGTATGGAGTAGGCTATGAGATCTGTACGTCCCGTACTTGTCAGCGCTTATTAACGCTTGGTGGCGATATTTGGGTCCTGTATTTTGAGCTGATATTATGATTAAGCTATCTGAGAGATGGGTGTCAAATGTTTGTACAGGGGTGCAATTTCAGTGCTTGCCATGGGAGCTATTTTCCGTAGACAGGCCTACGCCCCTGTGGGGTGGTCACCTCGTCTCGCACCCTGCTGTGACAGCACTTTTAAACGAACTCTCCCTCCATCTCCAACACAGGCTGAAGCTCACGTCAAACGCTCTGTCCATCTCATCCTTACATCCACACCTACATCATCCGTAGTCATTATGTTGTTCCGATCCTTTTTAAATAGCCTTTACCAACTTTTGGTGCTTTAGTGCACATTTTATGCAACACAAAATGATTTGTCCTGAGGTGACTTATGCAGTCCAACTACACCTAAACTTTACCTCATTAGCTTTGAATGTTACATTAGCTTTTTAATTCCCATGATTCATTTCCAGGTTCTTGACATCGACCTGGAGACCTGCTCCCCTTCATGCAGCAATTAAGATATACAGAAATGTCAACAATTTGAGGAGCTTTAATGAGGAAATGTTGATGTACATCGCATTTTCATTACCACGATGTGCCATGTATTATTCACCCAAGACGAAGGTGATCGTGATAATCATGGTGATCAAAAAACAATCTAAAAGCTCGCAAACCGATGAACTGATTTATTTTCCGGGAAGAAATCCAGCACCTTCACTCATTCTTGGCAATGTGTAGGCTACTCGTGTAATACAACAGTCTTAACTGCACCGTGCAATAGCCTGCAGTGGAGCATAATATATTGTGAAAAAACATAATTGGGAAACGGTATCAAGCTATCAAGTTGCTCATACGCTAAACACGAGCAACTTGATTAGCATCCCATCACACACAGGGTAAAAAAAAACCTAAAATGCTTTTTATAACTCTTCCCATGTAAACCTTCTCCATAAAGCTCAAAACATTGTACCACATCGCATAAGGGGCGTGTTAGGCAAATTAAGATTTCAACCTTGACAAAGGTTATCGTTAAAGGTAAATCGTTAAAACTGTAATATTTTGTGATTTAACTTACCTTTAGCTGTCTTGAAGGGCAGGCTGCCACAGAAACAAGTTGTCATTGATATGACATGAAGTGCTGTCAACAGCGCGAACTTCTGGGTCCACCGCCGGTTTGACATGTTGACCGGCTTGGGATGAGCGGACAATCCAAGTAGGCTATGTCACGGCAGCGCGACCATAATATACAGTAGAACAGCTGATGAGCAGGACCTAAACCACTTCCTGAAATATGATCAACTACGAGAAACCGTTAGAAAATCCTGGACGGACTCGCCGCTCCAACCCCAGTCTCAAAGTTTCCAACTGGAATATTGTCTCAACAACGAATTCAATCTACCCACTCAAAATGTTACAAACACAATTTTTTTTAAAGGAAAACAATATGTGCATCGGCCGATGATCTGGATAGGACCGATGCTGGCTGTAAAGCAATTTACAGACGAACAAAGTGTTGTCTATGAATAGGCTACAAACATGTGCTGCGCGCACCGACCTCCTCCAGGTCCTAAAGCCTTCCCGTTATAACTGAGCTCATTCCACATCAGAATTTAACAAAGATATTGGCCCCATAATTCTATAGGGCAACCAGCTGTGAGCTACGCGTGTGACGTAATGATAGTCCTCAAATGGGGCAACATCAGAAGGAGGAGTCGAGTGCACGTAATACAAAATATTTAAACTGTTAAATTGACATTGTGAAATGATTAAAAATATCATGATGAATTGATCAAATCTAAGGCACAGTTCAAACCAACACAGTGTAATCATTGCCGTAGTCTCCACATAATTTAATGAATAGGCCTGCCCTATGGGCTTTTTAAAGACGCATTATTAGCAAGCTACATAAGAAATGAGGGAAATTGTTTCTGTAGAATACAATGGAAACGTAACTGAAGAGGTTAGTAGGGATGGCTAGCTTAATGGTATCTCCAAAGCATTTTCTCACAAAATAACAAAATAATTACAGTTTAATGGCAAAACAGTCCCAACCACACTTCAACAGAAGAACGAGGGAAAAATATTGATCGTTTAGTGACATATTTTGTTGAGTTAAATGATCAATCAATGATGTTCAATATTATGCTGTCAAACTGTGTAGAGATTAGATTAGATGAGCCTGCCAGACATTGAAAACCAAGATTCAGGATACATTTTGAAGAAGTGGGAACGCCGTTCCTCACGCATCTATCAAATTAGGGCCTATTGTCTCAACTCAAGATAAATCATTCAGCTGTTTATTGTAAATTCCTAATTATTTTGTGGTTCATTATTATCTTTGTTTCAAAGATGACAAAGTAGTTAATCACTGTTCCAGAGTAATGTTTTCTTGTCATGCTATTTAAAAGTGTGAACCAGTTAATTATTTTGATGACTCATTTCAATGTTTAATTGTTAACTAGTCACGTCGGGTGTGAATCAGGTAGCGTGCAGTGTTGTGCTGTGCTGTGCTGTATTTATTGTGAATCTATCAGCTGTATTGCACCATATGGTGCGCCACCATCTCAGAAGGAGGAGGCCTACGTGTGGAACCCGTGCAGATGTCAGCGGCTCAGGGTGTCTCACAGGCCTCGGTCTGCCCACACAATGGCATCTCAGTGTACCTGGCACCATACAGGAATTAAACAACCCACACACAGACACATACGGCATGTCAAATGAGTGGTACAGAGAGAGAGAGATCAGAGTGAGAGAGAGAGAGAGAGAGAGAGAGAGAGAGAGAGAGAGAGAGACCATTTGTTTTTAATGCCTCTCTATCTTAGTAATTCTATCATGCCAATAAGGGCTCCAGGAAATTCCACTGAATTTTGATGAGAGAAGGGGACTAAGCAAGCCAGAAGTGGTGGTTCATCATCAGCACTTCTTTATATGACTGAAAGACTGTTAGAACAGTCAGAATAAGCATATCCACCTTGCCTGCAGAGATAACACTTTTGTGTCTGCTCATGCAGAACACACGATCTCTCTCTCTCTCTCTCTGTCCCTCTCTCTCGCTCTCTGTCTCTCTCTCTCTCTCTCTCTCTCTCTCAATCCAATTAAATTCAATTAGTTGTATTGACATGGTAAAATACATTTGCATTTCTAAAGTAAAGTATTACTTACACATGAGAGTATAACACAGCAAACAATACAACATGGATTTAAAATGAAAAAAAAATCTCTCTCTCCCCTTTCTCACTAGATCATACATATATTAAAATATTTCAAACAGGCATTGCCAGTGTGGGAGTCAGTGATCAGTCTTGTATTCAGTGGGAGAGAGTGGACACGTGTGCACACCCACCCAAACAGTCACCCACACACCCACACAAACACACACACACACACACACACACACACACACACACACACACACACACACACACACACACACACACACACACACACACACACACACACACACACACACACACACACACACACACACACACACACACACACACACACACACACACACACACACGGAAACACACGCACACACAGGTTCAGCCCTGTGGATTTCATATGAAAACACAGCTGATTTGGTTCCATGTGTGGGTGCCTCCCTGAATCAGCTCCCGTGGGGACATTCACAGCAGGGTACTGGGGAGGTAGAGAGAGGGAATAGGAAATAGAACCCAGCTGTGACTAACTGCTTATTGGGACACACTATAATCTCCTCAAAGCCAGTGTGTATGTGTGTGTGTGTGTGTGTGTGTGTGTGACTCTGTGTGTGTGTGTGTGTGTGTGTTTGTGTGTGTGTGTGTGTGTGTGTGTGTGTGTGTGTGTGTGTGTGTGTGTGTGTGTGTGTGACTCTGTGTGTGTGTGTGTGTGTGTGTTTGTGTGTGTGTGTGTGTGTGTGTGTGTGTGTGTGTGTGTGTGTGTGTGTGTGTGTGTGTCCAGCAGTGGCATGGTACACACCCATCTGTCCACGGGCGTTTGGTTCAGGCACGGAGACGTATCTCTCTGTTTTCACTTCAATTTCACATATGTGATGATGCTTCTCTGCTCGAACTGCCAGATAGCCTCTCTCTCACCCCCATCACATGTGATATAGTTTGCACAACAGCCAAGAGAAGGAAAACACCCCGAGCATATAAATATTATATATGTAACCTTGACATCTAGGGAGAACATCTTAGGTGTGTATGTATTGAAATGTATGTATTCTCAGCTATAAATGGAGTCTTCCAGACCATAGTGCCTGACTTAAAGGGGCCCTTCATATTTTTTATACTCCCTTCAGATCTCCATCCAAAGGTGCTGCGTATGTGCAGTCAACCCACTGCACATGGATTAAGCACAAGTGACTTTCCAGTCACTCACATTCATTTGAAAAGGGTCTGTCAAAATGTTAAAATGAAAATAAATGAAATGTTAAAATGAGACCCAAACACACTCTGTTACAATTTTGTAAAAATGTGTTAATATTTCATGTGACATCATAAAATAAGTTGGCCTAGAAGGCAGGACTCTGTTCTGTGAGTCGCTCTAATATGTGTGAGAGATGAAAAACAGGCCTGAAACTAAACAGGCCAGCGGGACCAGATGAAATATTCTAAAATAAAGGCTCAATTGTGAATTATATATGGTGAGAGCCAAAATATTCAATAGAATAATAATGTACATCCATATTTTTTGTCTTTCAAATAAGCCTAAAATCCTGTTCTCAGTCTCAGTCAGGGGCTTTCCCAATGTAGATCAAATTGCAGACGGCTTTGATTTATGCCCTGTGCAAAAGGGCAGCATGGGAAAGGTCTGCCCGTCGAAGGCTTTTGATAAGAGGGACTCATCTAAAACAGTCATGGCTGCTCATCCCACATCCCCATAGCCTGCAGACAATGGCCCCATTCAGCAGTGCTGTGTACTGTGCTCCATTAGTAGGGAATTCCCATTTGGAGGGGTCACATTCCTGGAGCCCTAGGCTGATGGCTAAAGAGAGGGAGTGCCCTCTACCTCGCCAGGAGCCTAACGAAGTAAACAGGAGGACCCCAGAGTCGAGCCTACGTGGCCTCCCGTTCGGTCTGCTCCCCATTACAGTACCCGTTTCACATCCACCCACTTCTACCACAGGAGGGCACTGAAGAGCAGGGATTAAATCCTCGTCAGCGATATAGCTCACCCATATAGCAGTATAGCAGAAAGAGATGCAAATTTAATGACACTTTCAATTCAAAACTTTAACATCATCAGCAGAATGCATAGATCCAATGTGGTCCTTCGGGATATGACATCACACAAATAAATGAGTCTACACACAAAGGACACATACAGCACTTCATCAGTGTGCGGTGACTCGATCACATTGGCTATGCTGCTTTTGAATTTATATTGATTTTATTTGCAGTCACAGCACATGCTTCTCATTGTATTCGAATGTGGTGAAATTATGAACAGAAGGTCTCCGGCCTACTCATGTGCTCCATAGAACAGACACCCAGGTAAAGGTGCTCAATTAGCGCTGTAGTGGACATAATATTATCAGCATAAAGGACATGTCTGTGTCTTCACAACCATCTCCAAGACACTGGCTGGTTCCTCTAGGCAACCGCAGTTCATCTCAAACAATTAGTTCAGTCCTCTGCGATACTGTGGAATGGGGAAATTCTGCATATAGCATGAGAGAGGCACTGGAGGTGCAGCTGTTGGCGTGGGTGATGAGGATTCCAGATGTTTCCAGGGAAAGCTCAGACGAAATAGTGAAGGAGCTCTGGTCTTCGGTGGGTCCTCAGTCTGTAGCTCTGTGGAGGAGCTGATCCAACAGTTTCTGCAGAGAACACACACCACACTCTCAGCACATGTGTTAAGAATGAACCCAGGTGAAACTCATTGGGTGAGCCACTCCGTGTGGGACACATACTGAAAGTAAATGTATAGTCAGTTATGAACGCCTTGCTCTGAACATTTGGTTCAATAGCTAAATCTCATTAACATTACTTATTATACATTCGTTAATTAACATATCATGTTGTGCACACATTAAATATGAGGCATGGTAGTAAACTCCAAAGTCCTGGTCCCTGTTTATCCCAGGATGACCCTGTTTCTCTCCTACTTTTTATATTCTTTCAAGCATAATGAAACGGACTGAATCAAAGCTCAGCGCTGCAGACTCCCCTTCCAGGGCCAGCCCCACTATCTCCCTGAGTCAGCTGGGCAGGGCGAGCCGAGCGGCCAGGCCTGTGGGTCTCCCCGGCCAGACATGTTTACAGGGGTGGCAGAATCCCTCTCAGCCCACATGATCTCACGGCCCAGTGAACAGGGCGCCATCCAGGGGGAGAGCCTGGGAAAGGGGTGTCTGTTTGCATGTGCATCTGTGTGTAAACTAAGAGAGGGTTCCAGATAGACACGGAAAACAGCAGACAGAGGGATAGAGGGATAAGGAGCAAGAGGAAGAAAAATGGAGGATGAAATGTATTGTGTAGCACATGCTGTCCTGCTAATAAAGAGACAGTGTATGTGTCTATATGTGCATGCATATGAGTGTGTATTTGTATCTGTGTGCGTGTGCGTGTGTGTGTGCGTGTGTGTGTGTGTGTGTGCGTGTGCGTGTGTGTGTGTGTGTGTGTGTGTGCATGCAAACATCACCCACGTGTCTGCACATATGAGGATGTGTGTATGACACAGGTGGGAACATGCACATAAAGATGTGCCTGCATTCATGCATTCATTGTGTATGTGTGTGTGGCCTCTCGCCTTGCAGTGGAACCAGCCTACTGTGCCAGGCCACTGGCAGTAAAGGCTTGTTTGTTCCCATCTGAACACTGGGCCCATACACTCCCAGCACAATAGAGCTCTTCAGCGTGGCCCCATGCGTCTGGCCACCACAGAAGCGAAGCCCATGGCCCTGCCACACATTTCCTCCACCACACACACACTCACATAAGACACAGCATGGGCTCGTCTGCAAACTCATACTGAATAATCTAAAACTAGTTACATTTGAAGCACGACGTCACTCTCATTAAAAATGCCTATTTAAGCTTGTCATGTTGTTAAAAATGTGTATTCTTTAAATCCAATGAGTGGAGATATATAGTTAAAAATGAGTCGGGATTGGGATTGGTAAATCACTTGATTTTAAGATGTTCACTAACCATCAAAATGTTTATGTTGGCTTGCAACGGAAGAGTCATTTGGACAAGAGTCAGAATTCTTGAGTACACTGAAACATATTAGACCCAGAGGTCTGTTTCAACTCTACAAGATTTTCTGACCATTTTTAATTTCTGGAAAAAACTTAATTCTCAAAATGTCTGTAGACCGGTTATGTGTATCTTGGTTCACAGTTTGACTAAATGAGCTGCATCTTGTGAAGACATTGTCTTTGAGGAGACTCAACATTTGGAGACATAACTATTGAGCTGTGCAGACCTATTAGTTAGACCTATATCATTTAAAAGGCGTTGCTCTAGTTCAAGGCTCCAAACTATATCTTAACACCTGGTTGTAGGTGTTGGTTATGCTCATATGTCTAGATATTCTTGAACCCCATAAACTGGTGCTTAAAATCACTTATTATCCACTACTTTTATGGGTTCACATGTCCTTTAAAAATTACTCAATATTAACAAATCTTTATAAAACATTCATGCTTAATCTTAAACAGTCATGATATCAAAATAGTAACTAGCAGGTGTGCTGACACATTTTACAGGTAGGGAATACATCAGTGTCAGACATTTAATCTGTTACCGAAGCACTCTCAGGCCTCTGATTTGTGAACAACAGTGCCCCCTTGTGGCTAATCAATTCACATTTTCTGACAATTTTTTTTTACTAGGCGAATTGTTTTTGTATTAAGAATCATTGGCAGAACACTCCATTGTTATATGCTGTGTCGACATTTTGAAGAATACGTAGGAATTAGGAATTAAGAATACCTAAAAGATTGATTGATGAAGATAGAAGATTGATGCTTTTGGAAAGGTAACAGTGACAGCTAAGTATGAAAACAAGCCTGTATTACAGTTTATGGTCACTGAAATTCATCAGAGGGATAAACTACACACGCCTGGTGATACCTAACATAGATATCCAGATTCAGATGAGCACTGTAAAATGGAATAAACGGTTGAGGGGGAAATCCATGGATCAGAGACAAATTAATAATCTGAAAGAGCTCTCTGCTTGCTGTGCACGGTTCAGATTCTTCTGGTCCTGAGGGAACAGCAGGTGGCCTGGATGGTGCCTGATTGCAAATGAACACACAGCACCTGCCATCATAATGTTCCTGATTCTAATCATACCGCTCCTGTGTGGCACATTTCTGTGTCCCAAAGGTTTGAATTAACCTTAGCCTGTCTCCAGGCGACGCAGGATAATTACATCATAACATCTATAATTAAACAAAAGAAAAAGGAAAAGTACCTAGAAAGAAAAACTGAATATTAAAAATTGGCTTTGTTATTACTTGTTTGCCCTTTCTTGAGTTTAAATGAGCGTGTAGGACAAAGGTGTATGCCATTTGCCTGTGGTTCCTCCATGTCGTGATGGGGTTTCTAAGAATCCAAATAGTTCCTGCAATTAGGCATCAGCGCCTGGGGGAGCCCCAGTGCTGGTAAGGACAGATTCGTATTCAACACAAAGAGCCCAATTCCACCTGTTCATCGGAATAATGATTAGACATGTCTCACAAACCCCCTGCTGAGGACACAAGTGAATGAACTAGCGGTAGAGGCTACATCATCAAATTATTTCATAATTCAATAAATGATAAAGCCATTACAATGACAATACAAGATCCAAATTCTTATTTTTAAGAAAATGGACTGTGTTGAGATACAGTTATGTGCAAAGGTTTGGGCACCTCAGAGAAAAATATGTATTTTGATGATTTATGAAGTGAAAAGAAGCAAAGAACCCCTGCAGCAAAGAAACATTTCAAAAGGAGAATTACTTCACTGTTTCTTCACTGGTACTAAAAGTAGAAAAAAAAGAACAGTAATTATGGCACGTGCAAAGAATGTGGGAACCCGTTCACTTTAAAATCTCAGAGCATAACATTAACTTGTTAGGCCTTAATCAACTCATTATGACTTGAAAAGTAGGTCAGGAATTGTTATTCTGAATGGTCAGCTCCAGTGGTGTATCGTAGTTACGACGGGCCCAGGTGCAGGCTATTATGACGGGCCCTAGTCAGTGGCGTAAGGCAGTGGTTCCCAAACATTTTACAGTCCCGTACCCCCTTCAGACATTCAATCTCCAGCTACGTTCCCCCCCCCCGTTTTTTTTTTCATGTTTGTAACCGCCGCCGCCGCCACGCCCCCTCCCCCCGCGCACATATTCAGCCTATAACACTTGAAACTGTCATGGTAGGTCACTAATCTACCTGTAGCTATTTTTGGCAGTGTAATTATTTTGCTGAATATGGGTATAAATCAGTATTTTTTGCAATGCGACTTGGCTATTCAGACTATTTAGATTGACATAAATATGTCTATGGGCCCCGGCTACGGGCCCCCAAGACCCACGGGCCCAGGTGCGACCGCACCTGCTGCACCCCCTATAGTTACTCCCCTGGTCAGCTCATGGCAATTCCAAAAGCGGCAACACACAACACAAGTAGGCTCCTTTCAGCATCTGACAGAGGATCTGATGCCCTCTCAACATCGGACAGAGGATTTGATGCCCAGAAAGCAGCAGAAGGATTGAAACCAATATCAAAGCATTTCCATTGCCATTTCCAATGACTGAAATGTTATTAAGAAATGGCTGCTAAGGGTAACTGTGGAAGTCAAGGCAAGATCTTTTAACAAAGAATACTTTCAGATAAAACTACGTACATGTCTGCTTGGCAGAAAGGCCAACCAATCCCCTCATATGACTGAAAAGACCTCCAGGATGACGTGTCTGACACCGGTGTGGTGGTGCACCATTCCACTGTGCAGTGCTGCTTGCACAAACAGGGTTTGCCTTAAAAATGCCATCTTAAGTTTGCAGAGTAACATCTAGATAAGCCAGGGCCATTTGGGAAATAGGTGCTGTGAGCAGATTAAGTTCAAATTGTGTTATTTGGCTCCAATCACCAAAGGTGGTATGGGAGAGAAAAGGAGCTGCATGGGGATGAAAAGAATCCCTTGCCAACCGGTAAGCATGCAGGTGGGTGATTCAGTCTGGGGATGTTCTAGCAGCCAGAGGCACAGGAAACATCATACAAATAAAAGAAGGAATGGGTGCCTCTATATATCAGCTTAATCAGAATGCAAATGTCATGCAGTAAGTCAAGACACTGAGCCCTACAAGACGTTGGTCTCTGCAACAGGACAATGATAGAAGGTTTACCTCCTCATACAGTAGGTTCTCTGCAACAGGACAATGATAGAAGGTTTACCTCCTCATACCGTAGGTTTTCTACAACAGGACAATTATAGAAGGTTTACCTCCACTAGTAGGTTTTGGAATGTCATGCAGTAACACAGTATTACAATTTGGAGTAAGCCTATGCAGGGGGGCTATTTACTTCTTTTCACTTAAAAAAATCAACAAACTCTGTCATTTCCACAGAGATGCCCAAACTTTTGCATTCAATTGTCTGTTTAACGTAATACTAATTTATCATGATATAATTCATTTAAGTAGCAGTCAGCATTAGCAGAAATTCAGCAGTATTGTTTTTGTTTATGCAGCACAATAGTTGTGAAACAGCAGGGGCATCCACACCTGTACGCTCACCAAAGGTAGGAAGTGGATCAGAAACGCTATCGGAAGGAACTGTAGCCTTCCTGTCATCTTTTCATCTTTACTGACAGAAACAAACTCCTCGTGATGATGGGCAAAGTCACCTTTTTAAAGACGTCCATTCGCAGCCTGTTGGTCAGCGACACGGTCTTCTTCTTCTCCTCCTCTCTCCTGCGTTTCATCTCAGGCTGGTTCCCATGGCTCCTGTCACC
>NC_045174.1:5826306-5828806 GCF_900700415.2 Clupea harengus | reverse complement strand
AATGTGTGTGTGTGAGAGAGAGAGAGAAAGATAGAGAGAGAGAGAAATAGAGAGAGGGAGAGAGAGAGAGAGAGAGAGAGAGGCATAAAAAGTGGGGTGTATTTCCTGTATGAGTGTAAATGTGTGAAAATATGTGTGTACTTACATGTTTGAGTGAACATGTGGTCTTAACTGATAAACTGTTGTAAAAAGTTACGGGAATAATTATTTCATTTAAAGTTCAGCAATGACCAATAAAAACTGTGTCAAGGACACATTTCACACTTAAGGTTCCTGGCTAGCTGAGAGAGTTCATTTAAATTGGATTGAAATGCATGAGCTGAACAGGGTCATTTTAACCTTGATTAAACATTTGGAAAAACTGGCTCCCAGCTTAGAAATACTGTTCAATATGGGGTAGAGATTGGTTATCTACACCTTCAATCCCGCTGTAAGTGATTTCAACAAAACCTTTCCCATTTCAATAAGTTGATAACAGACTATAGCAAAACTGAGAATGGTTGTGATGTACATGAGCTGAAGACCAAAAGAAGGACACGTATACCACTGTACTTAATGAAAATACAAGTTTGGCATACTCTGGCAAAGGGCTGTACAAAACATGTATTTGTTGGTTTGTTTGTTTGTTTATTGTGAACTACCCTTCTGATACTCACTCTCAGACTTGAAGCTTCCTGAGTGACACTGGGAGTGAGGGAGACAAATTCAGCATACGGACGTCTCAGCTGTCCCTCTGTCATGGTGACTTGTCTTACTTTGTCAAGCTCTTGCAGTGGAGGTTTCCCAGGATTCCCGGCGTCTCCCACTGTGGGCACAGAAACACCTCGGTCAGACATCTGAAGCAGGAACACCAGGAGCAGCAGTGAGATACGAGTATATTTCCATGATTAACAATGCATTCCTCCCTCCCCAGTGATTCATGAGCTGCTGGCCTGCAGGGTGTAATCTACATCAACAGCCTTTGATAACCAGCCTCTGCTCAGGCAATGCTTTCATCTGCCTGGAGTCACCCGTTTGATTCTTGGGACTTCAGGTGTGAAAGTCTCCAGAGCCGTTTATAAAAGGACGTCAGCTCCCCCAGAGTATAGCCACTTACCTGCCACTCCCATCTCAGGACTCGTCTGTGTCTCAGGCCTCGTCCGTGTCTCAGGCCTCGTCCGTGTCTCAGGCCTCGTCTCAGGACTCGTCTCAGGACTCGTCCGTGTCTCAGGACTCGTCTCAGGACTCGTCCGTGTCTCAGGACTCTTCTGTGTCTCTGGGCTGTCGCTGGCTGTCTTCCTCTTGCTCAGCTGTCTCTGGAGTTTGATATTAGCTATGATGGTGGCTGCATTGAGGGCCAGGATAGTGTCCGGGGTCAGCTGGGAGGAGTCTGCTGAAACATGGCATTGGGGTTAGAGAAGGACAATCATCCCTCTGACGGGACCACAACAGAGAAGAGAGAAGAGTATTCATTGGGACATATTATTTCAAACATATGACTAAACCTGGCTAAACTATTCTGACATTCTGGAAGATCAGTTGTTTAAAACACTACCACTTATTTTCTATAAACACCATTACCATTACCACCACTATAACATTCTCTTTCTCAGATCAGAAAAGAAGAACTTTAAAAGTAATACAAAGGTAATTTAAGGTTTAAAAAAACTTCCCAGAGGCTTTCCCATGTAAATAGCGTCGTGCCGTTACTGCATTAGGATGTTAGATGATTGGTTCTACACTCCAGATCATTGCTTGGAAAATGAGTTCAAACAGCAAAGGGTTCTCTCTCACTCTCCTTCTTTCTTCCTCATCTCCTCCCTCTCTCAGCACCATTTTCTCCCACATTCTCTTCCTCTCCCTTCTCTCTCTGCACCCCACCCTCCCTCTTCCTCTTTCTCTTTCTCTCTCTCTCTCTCTCACACTTTCTATGCTCTCCACCTCTAATAGAAAGAACAAACGCTAGACATTCATTACTGGGAGCGGCAGCCGGGAGCCTGTGTGCTTTGATTTGCTTCTCTGAGATTCATTTTCAACATGTTTAGCCGCTCTTAATTCCCCTGGAAGCCCAGCGTTCAGCCCGTGGAAAGGAGGCCCGCGCTAGATTATGCATGCAAAGAGATGTGTGGGAAAATGAAAGGAAGGTGAGAATGAGAGAGATTGTGTGGGAGGCGACCGGGGCTCCGTGCTTCGGGGGCACTGTTATTTGACAATGAGCATTGACACCGCAGAGATCTGCTGTATGTGCGCCTCAATTAAAACACCACGCAGGGAAAAGATGAAGGGGTCTTCCCCAACCAAATGTAATAATTCATATCACTTAAAAAATCGAATGAAAAACACCTTCAGGATCTGCACCTGTAAGCTAGATGCCTAGGTGCGTGTTTATGTGTGTGCTTATTCACAGTTCCATGTAAACGTGGGCTATGCCTTTATGTGTACGCACACGAGGTGGTAATATTTGTGTGCGTGTGTGCACTCTGTGTTTATGTGTACATGACATGGAGATGTCTTTGTGCTT